>NW_017307582.1:435327-437776 GCF_000935625.1 Nanorana parkeri | reverse complement strand
TGTATTTTATGTATGGGGGTGTATATTTTTTACATGTGGGGGGGTGTATTTTTTATGTGTATGGGGGGTGTATTTTTTTATATGTGGGGGAGTGTATTTTTCTTATGTATATGGGGTGGGGGGTGTATATATATTTCTTTGTGTTCTTCAGCATTAATAGATATAATAGATATATTTTTTATGTGTATGGGGAAGGTGTATTTTATATGTGAGGGTGTGTATTTTCTTTATGTGTGTGGGGGGTGTATTACTTTATATGTGGGGGGGGGGGTGTATTTTGTATGTGTATTATTTTATATGTACAGGGGTAGTATTTTTTATGTATATATGGGGGCCCTACTAGGCTCCATTCAGGCGTGCAGGTGTTTATATGAAGCTCCTGTCACCTGATCATTAACTTGAATGGGTGACAGCTGCCGCTTGTAAACACCAGATTAGGGATTCGTGCTGCAGGAAAATGCAAGTTCCTGACACAGGAATCCCTAATTACACCTAAACTTACAGGTGTGAATAGGGCCTTATTGTGTGTGTGTTGGTGTCTGTAGTTTAGGGTTGCCACCTGTCCGGAAATCACCCGGACAGTACGGGTTTGAAGTCTTGTGCCCGGTTTTCAAGTCAGTGGAAAACCGGACACAAGATGCAGGCAGACAGGGGCAACCCTGCTCAGCCCGTTTGTGTTTGGCCGTCGGAGAGTTAATAGAACACCGGCTCCAAAAGCTGCATTCAGCAGAGAGCACACAGCGGCCCTGCCCCCATCACCAGCCGACCTCAGACGGAGCTGGGGGGACTGCAGGACACCGTGCTGTCCTGTGAAAGATCACAGAACACGGAGTCCAGGAGAAGGTAAGCTGATGGGGGAGGGGGGGAATCACTAGCAGGGTGAGAAGTGACCAGAGCTCCACCACCACCACCCTATGCTGGACAAAGAGGGGGGGGTGATTCACAGGAGCCAAACTGAGGACTCATCTGCCATCAGAGGGGTAGGCCAATAGTTATATGAGGGGCCCGCGCCCATTGCGCTACTGAGCCCCGCGCCCATTGTGTTACTAAGCCCCGTGCCCATTGCGTTACTGAGCCCCGCGCCCATTGCGTTACTGAGCCCCGGGCCCATTGCGTTACTGAGCCCCGCGCCCATTGCATTACTGAGCCCCGCGGCCATCGCACAGTTTTTTAGGGACCCATAGAGCTTTCTTTTGGTGGTATTTGGCAACCCGCGAATGCGACAGTGCCGTCCGTCCGTTTTTCTACTACGGGCGGACGGCAACTGGTTAAGGAAAAATTACCAAAAATAAAAACAGTTTCCCCTATATTAAATTATAAAACATTTACTGTATTATTACCCAATTCTTTAGTAAAATATAATACGGGGTCACGTCGCGTACAAAGACACCAAATATGTCAAGTCCTAAAATTGCAAGCGTGTGCGAAACCTAGAAAAACTACAATAGCAAAAATTGGCCATAGGCGACGCTTTAAAAGCTTTTACTGCTCATCAGTTTAGTGTTATCAGTGATTGATGGCCCTAAAATGATTGCTCTCACTGTGACGTTTGCAGCGATATGCAACACGTGTAGTGCAATTGTCTCTGACACATATTTACGTTTATATGTGCGTAAACGTGGGGGTGGGGGACTTAAACATTTGGGGGGGTTTGTTTTTTTACTTTTTTTATATGTGACTTTAATTTTTTTAACTTTTTATTTATACTAACCTTATTGCTAACAAGCCCCTATGTGATAGCAAATAGGGTGTGACAGGTCCTCTTTATGGCGACATCAGGGTGTTTCAGATCCCTAATGTCACCTAGGGACCCCCAAGAATGTAAACAGTGACACCGGAAGTGATGTAATACACATGACTTCCGGGTCCAGTGATCAGAGCCGCTGGATCTCTCTCTGATCGTTGCGGGGAGGCCCGCCGCACGGGTCCTGGGTCTGGCACAGGGGACAGCGGAGCCTGGGGAAGCCGGCGGTGACGGAGGGAGTGGGGGAAGCACAATCCGCCGATCAGTACAAACGATCTGGGGGTTGTATAAACGCCGGATCACTTGCACCTGAACAGCCATCGCTAGCTGTTTAAAATGACACCAAGAACATAGCAGCAGCAGCAGCCGTGTTCTTGGTTTAACCACTTTTACGGGCCGCCGTATATATGTACGTATTGCGGTCCAGGAGTGGTTAACTGTCACAAGTGACATTTCAATAAAGGAGAATTATGAGGCGAGTGATTTTCACTCAGCCTCATAATCTGAGCCGACCTGTGACAATGAAACTGTCACAGGTCGGCTCAGTAGATCGGGAAGTGAGCAAACACATACCGGCGCTCGCTCACTTCTCGATCTATCCCTCACGACTGTCACTCATGGCTCCCTGCAGGGATTCCCCCCTCTCCTGTCCGATCCTCCAGCGCTGACTGGTGAAACGGACGGGGGAGGGGGCGGGCACAGCTG
>NW_017307582.1:425263-435104 GCF_000935625.1 Nanorana parkeri | reverse complement strand
TATATATTTTTTTTACACTTATTGTTATTGCTATCACATAGGGGAGATAACAATTCCCCTATATAATAGCAAAGGCACACTGACAGGTTCTCTTTATGGAAACATTAGGGGTCTCTAGGACCCCTAATGTCACCTGGGGACCCCAATAGAAGCTGATTAAACACACAGATCAGCTTCTTTCTCTGGCTATAGCAGCCAGATGACTGACAGGTGAATGCGGAAGTGATGTATTACACATCTCTTCTGCATTCACAGCACGGAGGGAGATCAGTAAGGAGGAAGATGCTAAACGCCCTCCCATCTTACCTCCTGACACCCTCCCGAGCCGGTCTCGGGCCGCACATGGGCTAGCGGATCCTGGGATTGAAGGTGAGGAGTCAGGAGGGGGGCACTCCAGGCGGCGGCTGCGGCACTCGACGGGGCGGAGTGGGGGGGATGGGCGGACAAATCACAACATTTTCTGCCGTGGGCATGCGCTAGGGGGCGCGAGCTGGAAAAAATGCCGTCTGATGACTGCAACCAGCCCGTGTGAGTCTGCCTTCCGTCCCTTTTTTCACAACGGGCGGACGGCAGGAGGTTAATCCCCACTGGGGGAGTTTTATTTTTTATTATATACTGAAAAAAGGACTGAACATTTTGAATTTGTTTTGTTTTTTTCCCCTATGAAATGTTATGAAACATTTATTATCACCCACATTTTTTGGTAAAATATAAAAGACAGGTTCACGTCGGGTAAATAGACACCAAACATGTCAAGCCTTAAAATTGTGCGCGCCTGCAAAATTGCAGAAAACGACCACACCCAAAATTGGCCATAGGCGACGGTCATCAGTTTAGTGTTATCAGCAGTTAATGGCCCTAAAATTATTGCGCTCACTGCGACGTTTGCAGTAATATGTAACATGTGCGGCAAATAGGCGGAATCATCGTTTTTGCATGTAGGCGCACCCGACGCATTTTTGCTTGTGTATGGGGGGGGACTTTAAAAAAAATTTGGGTTATTAAAAAAAAATATTTGTGACTTTTTTATGCTTTATTTTTTTAATGCTTTAATTTTTTTAAAACCTTTTTTTTTTAAATACTTAACTTTATTGCCATCGAATGGGGGGCTGAGAAACCCCTATGTGATAGCCAATTCACATGACTGGTCCTCTTTAGGGAGACATCGGGGGCCTCTAAGACCCCTAATGTCACCTAGGGAACCCCAGAGAAGCTGATGAAGCACAGATCTGCTTCAGTAGCTTCTGACCGCCATCTGTAGCGGGAGAGTGACACTGAATGCAGGAAGTGATGTAATATGCATCACTTCCTTCATTCAGGGACCGAGAAGAGATCAAAGGGTGATCGTGTACTGAGCTCCCTTTGTTCCCAACTGACAGAGTCACCGTGCCGGTCCCTGCCGCACCAGGCACACCTGATTACGGGACCGGCGGCGACGGCAGAGGGGGTCCTGAGGCTCTGGGGTGACACCCAGAGCGGTAACCGAGTGTCACCCCGCCGAGACGTCACCGCACGCATGAGCGATGATGTCATCGCGCACGCGCGGCAGTCTTCTGATACCTGCCGGCGGCCATCTTGGTGATGGACGCCGGCAAAGACAGTCACCCGGCGGGGTAAGGTATGCCGCCGGGTCCCCTCCTCTCTCCTGATACTGTCGGGTGTTAGGTCCATGACCGAGGGCCTGACTTTTCAGAGGGGGGTGACACCAAAAAGACTGTAAGTCATTTCGGTGTCACCCCTCCAAAGGTGTCACCTGGGTGCGGACCACACCCTCCGCAACCCCTTGTGACGCCACTGCACACACCTGCACCTAATACAAGCCATTGGGCGTCTCTAGAGATGCTCGATCGCTTGAATGTAAACAGAAATCGCTGGCTGTTTATATTTCTGACAGTTTCCCCATTCGTGTGCGCGCTGGGCGCTGGACACGATTGGGGGGAGGGGAAGGACGTCTAAAGATGCCATCCTGCTCCTATAAGGCTCCCGTCCGGCTGTTCAGGCACGGCCAATGGACAGGAGGTGGTTAATTTTTTAAATGTTTATTTTACACTTAACTTTATTGCTATCACATAGGGGGCTGACAACCCCCTTTGTAGTGGCCAACTTGTAGTATTACATGGGAATACATTTGAACTGAAATGGAACATTTGTTTTGGCATTATTCACCAAAATAAACATACCCAGGTATTGACAGGGTAAAGGGCCCTAAAGCTCTCCTGCAATAAAACAGTCTTACCTACCTGTTCCCAAACTTCTGTAGAATGTACACTGCCGTGCATATACATCTCAGTGTACACTCCATGCCTTGGTAAATAAACTCCCATGCACGTGCACAGGAGTTATGTCATCCAGGCCAAAGCAATCAAAATTGCTGAAGATCTCATATCTGAAGATTTTGTCACCGGTGAGGGAGATTGTGGAAGTTGCATTGCTGAAAAGAGGTGAGTATATTTCCACTTTACATATGTACCATTACCCCTACTATGAAACTATCTTGATTAACTTCTGGAAGGTTTGTAATGTTGTGGAAGTCACCTTCACTGCTTTATTACTGTAATACCCATTTGTGGTTATACAGGAGCTATCACAGCTTTGTATAATTGTGAGGATATACACTAAAAAAAACCCCATCTGATTTAAAAGTCCCAGTGCTGAAGGTAGGCACACTCAGGGCCGGTGCTGCCACTAGGCAAACTAGGCAGCCGCCTAGGGCGCACTCTTGACCATTCATCTACCCCCGGTGGCCCCATCTATTTCAAATGGCAAAAGCCAATAGCAGGCTGGCTATTGCACCTGCCCATTGAGCAGAGGAGCGGAACTGAGAGACAACTTTCTCTCACAGTTCCACTCCTCTGCTCAGCAGGTGGGGTTTCAATAGTCAGTCTGTTATGGGCTATTTCAACTTATAATAGCCCATAGCAGTCTAGCTATTGCTCCTGACTCCTTTCATTCACCAGTCGCCTGCAAAAGGCAGGAGATTGGAGCCACGTGCGCGCGCATACGGGGGGGATTGGGTATTGGAGGTTGAGCCGCGGGAGGGGGGCTGGGGGGTGCAAGTAGCTGGTCTTGCCTAGGGTGCAAAATAGTCTAGCACCGGCCCTGGGCAAAGCTAATTATACCTACTTATTGTTTGTCCTTTTATTGGTACTGCAGTTGGTCTGACTCTATTCAGCACGAAATGCGGATGCTGTTAGCTCTTTTCTATAAGGTTATATGTTTCAGTTAACTGACCTTTTAAATCCATTGTGAAGGAATGCAAGGTTTTTGTTAATGGTCTGGATGCACGTTTGGAATGGGTTACATAAATAGCTGTAATCTAGACACCATGCAGCATATAACTCTTACTGAGAACAGCTGTAGAATCTACAAGGATTCACATCCTTGTATCCACAGGTGGTTTAAATATGTCAGCTTTTTTTTTTTTAGTGAAAATGTATTCACAGATCTGTAAACCCAACCAAATACACATATACCTGAAGTAAATCTCCAAGCACATATAAAAACTCACCACTACATTCACTTATGGATTAAATTAATAATTCATGGTGTTTGTTTACATACTGTACTTATAGCAAAAGTACCTGAATTTCTTTTAATAAGAGTATCATGTAATCCTCTATATGTCAGCACATAGACTGGTATCTTCCTGAGAGGAGGAGAGAGGAGAGTGATTCAATCACAGACTATAGTGGTTTCTAGACCAGGTTGTATTGCACAACTGCAGCATAGTCTGCAGATAGGTCCAACGGAGTGTAGGGTCTTACTATGCTGGTTAGAAGAAGTGCCACAGGTGGTGATTTCAGCAAATAATGTGGAATTGTTCAAGAAACTTTTGGACAATTTCTTAAGGGAACGTAATATACAGGGGTACAGGTAATATACAGGGGTACAGGTACTCCTAGAATGAGATCCTAATAGGTTGGACTTGATGGGCTAATGTCTTTATTCAACCTCAAATACTATGTAACTATGTTTGGACCACAAAAGAAGAGACTTAAAATGTAATGGTAGTTTACATTTACTGTATGTATCTACTTCATATTTAGCTGATTGCCTAGAGTTCAGATTTAAGCACATCAAAATGTTTATCAAAAACCGAGTAAGGTTATCATTGCTCTTAAACTTTTTAGCTTGTTTCAGAACAGTGGTTACTTAAAAGTGTATGTAAACCCTAATAATGAACTCTTCTTATATGCGCTATTTACAGATCTTATATTACTATCGCTACTACTAGCGCTTTGTGAATGGAGAAGAGACAGAACCTCCTCCTCCATTCACAGAACTCGATGCATTGCGGCGTAATAGTAAGAGGAGATTCGTAAATGGTGGAGAGAATGAGATAGCCTTAAAAACATACACAAACACAGCCTTAAAAACATACACAAACACAGCTGAACAATTCTCTGATGTGTGCTAAATTGCAGCATTTTCTAACATTATAGCACTGTAGCCATTGGTATAGTTAGAAGCTAGGGCATATCTATCACAACTAAATCTGGTGCATGGGCCATAGTCTTATGCAAAGTCCAAATTGAAGGTTCATAAATAGATAAGCAGTCAGAAACATATTGTACTAGCAACTTATTTTTTCATAATTTTCCCTTTTCCTATAGACGTGCACAGTGTCTTAATATGGCTGTGCAGTCCAATAGACACTAGAAAAGGCCCAATGTTCTCAGTTATTCACCGACTTGGTCAGACACACCCCTCCCCTTCTTTGCAATGCAAGTCTAAGTGAGGAAGCATGTGCTGAAGGGTTATAAGCCTACAGCTCTGTAAGCAGAGACAACTGAAATGTGAGAGCAAGAAACAGCATATTCACTGAGAATAAAATGCAATTGAAAATATTTCCAACCAAAAATCACTCACAAATCATGGGGGTGGACATGGTCCTATAAAGAGATAAAAGGCATGAGACTTCATTTGGGCTTTAAGTTGCTCCCTTTACTGTGTCATTGTAGAAAATCTCTTATCCTCAACACATTATTCACAGTTAAGATAATCATATATCTCCATTTGCAGTCACAGAAACATGGGCAGAGTGATGCCATCACTGTGTGGTCTGCTCATCATGATATAATTGAATTATTTCAACTGATGTAGATGATTTTAGCACTAAAGATGTACTCCTGGCTGCAGAGTCACCATTTAAACCCTATTCGAATTAGGTGTTTTAAATCTTTTAAAATAAACTGTACACCTACACTGGTTCTGAACATTGGTGTATGCTGCACTACACCTTAATCATAAATTTCCAGTGGCAGCTGAGTTCTGTTGCGATTCAGTAAATGTAGCCCTGGCAAAATGCCCTTGATCATAGGGCCACCAAGGATAACATTTTGAATTCCTGTAAGAATAAAATGCTTTGGTGTTGGCAAATATTTAAATATAGAATAAACCTTTCTCTAAGTAGCTGTGTTAACTAACAACCAACCAGGGAGTTATAAAACATGGTATACTTTTCATGTTAATGGCTGATTTTAGAAGAAGAAGAAGAAAGAGTATAAGGCGCAAGTTGCTGACAGGTGCCAGTGATACTCTTTCTATAGCAGCTCCAAGTCTAAAACAAATAAAATATTTGTTAAAACTATATAAATTCACACTCTGTTATAGCTAAGAGCTTCTATTCATACTTAAGAGGGTGTGGGCTGTTTATAATTTCTTCTGCTAGATAAAAGCCATTTTTATGACCAAACTGCACCCTTAAAAAGTGTAACTTTATGCCATGTTAAGGAAGTTTCACACCATTTAAGATCTGATATTTCCATTACCTGTTTGCTTTCAGGAAATGGCGCTTTTAGTGCCAAAAGAGCTTGGCCTTAAAAGAAGAGAGCTTATTATTATGCTGTAGGGTGTGGTGGGTATGTGTAGAGCATGATGGTTGCTGTAAAAGTTTGATGAAAAGGTCCTGGCTCTTTATGCTCCGAGCAACTACAATGGGGAATTATTGTTCAAGATAAAACAAAGTTGTTTAGTGGAAAAGCTTACAGATGAAAAAGCTGTGAAATAAGAATTTTTTTATGCTGACATTTCTTTTTTGGAGTTGTATAGTCTACTGTCTACAGCAGCCATTCTAAGTCAGGGTTCTGTGGAACAATTGGGATCCTCCGGAGGTTGCTAGGGGTTCTTTGAGAAGTGAAAATGAAATGTAAAAAGTTTTTTTTTTTGCTGTCTGTGGGGGCAATCTTCCCACTAAACAATGTTGTAAGGGGGTTATTTTCCCATTGACCACTAATGTAAGGGACCACTAAACTGACCACCAGGGTAAGAGGGCACTTTTCCACTGACCACCAATGTAAAGAGGCATTTTCCACTCAACACTAGTGCTAGGGAGCACTACACTTTTCATTGCCTATGTTTCTTATCTGGCTATCATTATTATTCATTTAATTTCATCATTATTACTAAAAATAATTGTATTATATAGTTCTGCTGGTCTGCTCTGGGGGACAAATATGCTAGGAAAGCCATATTCTTCAATATTTCATTTATCTTTATATGTGGAACTTACTGATCATACTAATGTACCTCGATCTGTACATGTAACAACTTAAAGGAGAACTATGGGGTCAGTGTTTTTCCCCATAGTTCTCCTTGGGGTAACGGGAGGACACCAACTAGCGTCCTCTCGTTACCCTAAGCTCAGTATACCGCGAGCTACAGCTCGCGGTATACTGAGACGCCGCACCTGGAGCGGATCCCGACTTAGATGACGGGATCCGCCCAGCTGCGTGAGTGACAGCTGGCTCTGTCTATCTAGAGGCAGAGCCAGCTGTACCCGCCCCCTCCCCCGTCCGTTCCGCCAGTCAGCGCTGGCAGATCGGAGCGGGGAGAGGGGAATCCAGCCCCTCCCCCTGTCACGGCAGAGAGCCGTGACAGGATCGAGAGGTGAGGGAACCCGGTATGTGTTCCCTCACCTCCCGATCTACTGAGCCGACCTGTGACAGTCTCATTGTCACAGGTCGGCTTAGAACTATGAGGTGAGTGGAAATCACTCATGCCATAGTTCTCCTTTAACAGGGGTTCCCTGAAACGTGAAAATTATCTCAAGGGTTTCAAGGTTGAGATAGGCTGGCCTACGCCTTTGTTCTCCAAAACAAATCTTTGTACACATAGGAATTAAAAAAAAACATCCATTTGGTGCACATTCCTGATGCCTGTCAAGAATTCCCTGATGTTCACTGTAGAAATGTTGAATTGCACCAATTGGCCTAATGCCTTGAATCACTAAGCAAGGCAAAAGGTATGGATTTGTGGGCAAATTGATTAGGGCAGTTGTAAACAAATTGATTAGGGCAGTGGATATCACACACTGGCCTTTAGATCATTAATGCTACCCAATTAGTTGTTGTTGTTGTTGTAAAAATTCTGCCAAACAATCACTGACCTGGAAAAAAGTGGAAAAACACCATCCGAATTATATAATTACATTTAGCTACTGGAGAAATACAACACCGGTTCCTCAGCAGTCAGCACTTATGGCTTTAGTGCAGTGGCGAATCTAGGAATAATATATAGGGGGGCACATAAGATACCACAGTCAAAACTGGGGGGGCACTAATAAATGTCACCAATAAATCATACCACTGAAAAAAACGAAATAAGTATAAACTGTATAAATAAGATTAGAAATATGAGAGTAATGCGGTATGCAATGATACCTTGTTATTGTACTAACATACTAACCCCTCATCTATCCACTACATATCTAAGCCTGTACAGACTCCCAGGTGGGCTAGATGGGCTGTGTGGGCTCTCAGGTGGGCTGCAGGCTCTATGCAGGCTGTGTGCGGGCCCCCCATCATCAGGCTGCGAAAACACTTACCTTAACACTCAAGCGACTCTGCTCCACTCCCTGATCGCTCTTTGGCAAAAGCCGCAACAGACCAAGCTCCGCCTCCTGAAAACTCCCCTTCCTGCATGTACAGGAAGGTACCAAGTTATACGTAAGATGGGCCGGGAACCTACTAAGTGCTGTACTGCACTTATTACCAACAGCAAAAACAGTGGCGGACCTAAGGAACAGACTGGTCCCCCAACCCCCCCGGCAGTCTCTGCACCAGAGGAGCTTACATACGAACGTCCTCCCACAGTCTCACACTACTATTATTATTATACATTAATATAGCTCTGACATATACTACAGAGATGTACAGAGAACACTGAGCCAGCCACATCAATCTCTGTACAGAGGAGCTTACATTCTAATGCAGGATGGCACCGGCTGTACTACAAATCCCAGCAATATGTTATACAGCAATGCAGAACTGTATATGAATTGGACTCAGTACTTTCCAACGCACTGGCCTCTGGACTTAGGAACGTCTGGACTCTAGACTTAGGTACGCACTGGGCTCAGGACCCACCTCAGACCCCACAGAGCCCAGCTCAGACCCCACACATACCTGAGATGCCATATAGTCCACCCGAGAGTGACCATAGATCCTGCACAGCCAATCTGAGACTCCCTATGGTGGGCTCTGCAGGGTCTCAGGTGGGCTGGTCAGGGTCCCTTTCCTTGTACCTCCGTCCCAGCTCCTCTTACCTGCTGCTGGGGTCTGGCCTCCTCCGCCGCTGGACAGGCACTGCAGGGAACCGGCCGGAAGTGACGGAATTGGATATCGTCGTTGGAGATCAGAACACCGGCAGCCAGTGGCGGACTTAAGGAACAAAGGGCCCTGGTGCAAGATTTTTTTTCAATGCTGGCCAACTGACCACCTGAAAGCCCTCGCTGGCCACCAAAAAGCCCGCACTGGCCACCAAAAAGCCCGCACTGGCCACCAAAAAGCACGCACTGGCCACCTGAGAGCCTTCTTCGGCTATAGAGGACTACAATTCCCAAAAATACTTTATACGGCAATGCAGAATTACTTTAGCTATAGGTGACCACAACTCCCAGCAAAACATTATACAGCAATGCAGAATGGCTTCGGCTACAGAGGACTACAACTCCCAGCAATACTTTATATGGCAATGCATAAAGACACCGGCTATAGAGAACTACAACTCCCAGCAATATTTTATACAGCAATGCAGAATGGCTTTAGCTATAGAGGACTACAACTCCCAACAATACTTTATATGGCAATGCAGAGTAACTTCAGCTATAGAGGACTACAACTCCCAGTAATGCTTTATACGGCAATGGAGAATGGCTTTGGCTATAGAGGACTGCAACTCCCATCGATATTTTATACAGCGTTTGCAATTCTGCATACCGTATAAAGTTCTGCTGGAAGTTGTAGTCCTCTATAGCCGTTACCATTCTGCATTTCTGTATAAAGTATGGCTGGGAGTTGTAGTCCTCTACAGCTGATGCCATTCTCAACTGCTGCAATGCTATAGAGGACGACAACTTCCAGCAATACTTTATACATAAATGCAGAACAATTCCATCAGTTACAGAGGGATACAAACAATGTGACTTAAGGCACATACCTTGTTTGACTGTCCTCATGGTGGGAACACATGCAGCAGGGAGAGGTAGTGGGCTCTGAAATCAAGTGGCTGCTGCTCGTTCCTCCTGGCCGAGGCCCCAGAGCTGCCCCATAGTGTGCCTGCAGGCTGCTGTACTTTTGCCTCCCACCAGCTCACGGCGAGAGGGACTTCGAATTCGGCGGCTATTTCCCCTGGAGTCGGCTATGGGGCGGATCTCAGTGACGTCGTGGGACCTGATTGGAACCTGTGCAGCTGCTGCTTGTTCGGTGCGGCCGGTGGTTCTCTCAGTCAGAGCGACGGGAGAGACTGTTTTCTCATTGGAGGGGGAGCTGGGCAATTTCTGCCCCCCCTTGAGAAAATAGTCTCCCTCCGCCGCTCTGACTGAGAGAGCCACCGGCCGCAC
>NW_017307582.1:388725-425130 GCF_000935625.1 Nanorana parkeri | reverse complement strand
GTGGGGAGGGGCACACGGGGGACCACACTGCAATCTGCCATTATGACAATATGTGGGCACATATGGGCTAACCTAACAATGTGAGGACAGCAAATGGATGATTGTGACAATACTTGGACAACAAAAGGGCAATAGTGACAATAACAGTTACAATACCTGGAGCCCAGGCAGTGGAACACATTGGGGTTCATTTACAAAAGGAAAATAGGCTGTTCACTATGCAACGAAATGTTCCCTTAGCTTAGTGAATAAGGTGAAACTTTGATGATTTCCATCATCCAGCCATGTGCAAGGAAAAATAATGTTTTTTACATGCATGTGATTGGATATTCTTTGCAAAGTGAAAGTTCACCACATTCACCAAGCTAAGGAAAAATTCCCTTGAAAAGTGAACAGTCTTTTTGGTTTAGGTAAATGAACCCCAGTGTGAGTCAAAATAATTGTCAGCCATATTGTCAGTGTAAATAATCCTTGGAATTCATAAAGAGAGTCGTAGACACTAATTAGAAATCTGTCCCCTGTCCGTGCAACAAATAACACAACTTCCAGCAGATTCATGTATATATTTCACAATTGCCTCAGACAGAATTTTGTCTGTGACACAATCCTTACATGTGCGGTCTTATTTACCTGCACATTATCACCAAAAAGAACTGTCTGAATGTGTTGCATATGTTGGAAATAGCAAGAACAGTGTTTGATGGCTTTAATGAATTTGATGCAGGACTGTCTAATACGGTGAAAAGTGCCCGAAAAGGTTTATTAAATTGTCCTTACTGTTCCTTATATTGGTGCATATACAGTGGGGAAACATGCCCTGTACATTGGTGGTTAGTAGGAAGATCCCACTTCCCACTGACATACTTCCACATTGTAGCTGGCTAAGCCAAAATAAACTGATTCTTGGCCACTATACAGTAGCAGCCGGCAATCACTTTACAAGGGTACTTATGTCCGTGGCAGCGAAAGGGTTAAAAGCTGATCTCCAGCCTTTCCTTCAATCTTCCACAGTTGTACATGCTGCTCTCCTGTACTAAACTGCTTATTCTGATTTAGCAGTTTCCGATAGAACCTGTCTCATTTCTTGGGAGGAGGATGTCTAGCATTATCTAGCCCTTTCCTCTAAAGCCTTACTCCATGGACTGCCCTTGGACTGCCCCTTTATTTAATTAGATTTGATTTGTCTAGAATTTCCACTCCTCTAGATATCCACCCATCAAGACATTTTCATATTATTGCTTGCATCAGGGCTAAGTGCTCTTGAGAGGAGTACTGAGGCCAGGCGAGGCAATGCTATATTCTGCAAGCTGTGTACAGCACCCTGCCACCCTCTCCCACCAGACATGATCTGCTTGCATTGCAGACAGAACCACAAAGACCTTATAATGATATCACTAGGTCTAAAATAAGGTATGTAATGAAAACAGAAAGGCTTTGTTTAAAAACGGCATTTGTAACATTGATTAGGAAGGGGGGAGGGGAGGGCAGGGTTGTCAAGATAGAAGCAGATTAAACGTCTTTAATGATATTTTTGTTAGAGATTCTTGCTAATGATTAAGCGTTATTGATAATGCATTTTATATCTTTGGCTGCTGTTTCATATGCTGTGTTAGGCAGAGACACATAGTGAAAATGTGAACTGAGGGTACATCTGAGTCTACTTACTGCCATCACTCTCCACTTACCTTACACTTACCTTACATTTTACTTTAGCAAACATTATTATAGCTTATATTCTAGTTACACTCCTATATTTTACTGTTGTGAACCTTGAGAGCAAAGAATTGCTCACACATCTTTCCTCTTCTGTAATGCATTAGATGAAACAATGAAAAAAGTATGTGTTCTCCAAATCATGATCTGCTTATATTGTTAAGAGAGAGTGGAAAACATTCGCCCATGGTTGGTTTAACTTTATTTATGTATCCAGTAGATCACACAAGCTTTTCATAAAATCTGTTCATATCATCATGATTTGTAGAATACATTGTTAGGATCTTGTTGATAAAACCATTCTTTTGATTTTCTGCATTTCTAGAATTATAAACAGAGGTGGAATTTTATGGGACATTTGCCAATCTGGAAAATATCATTCAGAACAATTGATCTTTTTTTTTTGCCAATGAAATGTAGTATTCAGCAATGTATTTTTTATCTACAGTCGTTTTGCCTTTTAATGTTGATACAAAAATATTTTTTAACTGCTGTCTTGGACAATTTCCATTTAAGTAGAAAAATATCATACGAGAGATTACAAGCAGTAATATTTTTGTAAATGTTTACTTTTTGGGGAAAATATGTCTGTCTGTCTCTCTTTCTAGCGTTTCATCCTTTAATGTGAACATGTGACCAGGGTATGGACATTCAAGTATTTATATAAATTCAAATTAAACGATGTGGGTTCATGTACAATTTTATATTTCTCACTATCCATTGCTTTCAGTCTCCATCTTCTCATCACCATTCACACACGTCCTCTTCCATATCACTAATCTGTCTCTTTTTGTGTTGCTCCACAAAAACCATCTTTTCACTGCTTCTGTCATCCTTAGGACATAGCCAAGCCATCTAAGTGTGTATGTATGCAAAATATAGCAGGATAGGTTATGCTTTCAGCTATTTTAAGATGTAAACACAAATATACAGTACTTTGCAAAGGTTTTAGGCATTTGTGAAAAATGCTGTAAAGGTAGGATGCTTTAAAAATAATGCAATTGATAGTTTTTATTTGCATACAAAAAAAAAAAAACTAAATCAAGTCAATATTTGTGTGTCCACCCTTCGCCTCTAAAATAGCATCAATTCTGCCAGGTACATTTGCACACAGTTTTTTTACGGAAAGGAAGATTGTCCCAAACATCTAGGACAACTAACCACAGTACTTCTGTGAATTTAAGCTGCTTCTGTTTCATCATGTCATCCAAGGAAATGTCAGTGATGTTGACATCAGGGCCTCAACAAGCTTGCTCCCGTTGTGGATTACAATCTCATATTCAGTTTACTCATTTGCATTGAGATCATCATGGGAGTGAGTTTAGAGTGGTGGCATGGGAAACAAAAGTACTGTAGTCACCCTCCAGAAGGAAGGGCAGTGTCAGCATGAATTCAGAGGTGATTTGAGGATCTACAGCTGAGTATCACACAAAAAAGATACATTTTGTGTTAATAGTTAAATTACTTGAATGCATTTTTAAAATATAACTCCTGAGTTTAGTGTCACTAAGTAAAGCAACCCATTTGTGTAGCAATGTTCCTTCTGTTTTTTCCATATTAGCAAACCAACAGCAAACGTCTAACAAAAAATTGTTAAAGATGCATCATAGACAATGAAAAGGTGGATAATTGTTTCTGTGCAGTGAGATACAAGTATGATCCAGCTGTCATTGGCATTTAAAGTATATTAGAAACAGATAGTGTAGGCAATACCAGTAGGTAAGATTTATAATAGTTAAGGCCACGTGGATAGATAAATTATATTCAAGCTCTGACTGTAATCTGTTTTAGGGTTCTGGGAAGCAGGTTGAGTACATTAGCTTATGAATTCCTTTATGCCTTCTCTAAGAAGCCTTATGTGGTCGCCTTATAACCTTCATTTACTCCCCTGCTCTCTACTATCCAGTGTGTGGTACAATTATAATGGTAACATTTCCATCACAGAACAGCTAGTAAAATTCCATACTACTACAAACATTTTAAGTCTTTACAGTTCAGCTCCTTTTAAAAGATCAACACTAGCTCCTTTGTGTTTTTAATGCTAAAATTGTTCAGCAGAAGATGATAAAGATAAGTACCTTTTAATGATCTTTATTAGAACTGCAGACCTAGTTCAGTACAAAAAGCTATTTAATGACGTAGCAGTACAATGTGGAGTCTGGCAAGTAGTAATATTGTTAAAGAGCTTAAATACAGCATGACCATTTAAACAGTAACATTTCTGCGTCATTGATTGTAGTGCAGAAAATCTTTGTCTAATGAAACTTAGGGACCTATTTAATTGGAATGTATAACCTTTAAATGTATCTAGCTTAAAGCAACAGTAAACTGCTAATTTAAAAGAAAGATTAGGTTCCAGGGGCTGTTTACAATAATATGCTAGTTTGCAAGGCATATTGTGGCCGACTTACCTACAGAAGAAGCAGTGCTCCCCTCGGTCACCAGAACATACATCTTCTGCTGATCCTTTTCCAGTTTCGGAGTCTTCAGCCGCTTGATTTGCTGTGTGGCCAGTATACAGGTGTAGAACAAAGTGCCGACAGGCAGGGATAAGACAGTCTCTTCTATCATAAAAAGCCTGCCTGTGACAATTGTTTTGACAGTACAACAAAGTAGAAGAGTGTTATGAGGCATGAAGAGTCTGCAAAAGCCTCAAGAATGTTGCCTAATTCTAATATTAAATGTTTTCAATGTAAAGAATTTGGACATATTGCAAAAGACTGTTCTGAGAATGATGTTGCTATGCAATGTAATGTTGGCAATATGAAGGATGATTCACTGTATTCTCATTCAATATGTGCTATTACTAAAAGTGATTGTTTTAATGGCCACCCTTGTTGCACTGTAAGGGTGAAATGAAAAGAAAACAATGCTTTACTAGACTCTGGTAGCATGGTTACACTCATGGACAAGGCTAAGTTGAAAAATACCCCTATTGACCATTGCCAAAATCTAGATGTTACTTGTATACATAGGGACGTACAAAAATATCCAACTGCTGAAGTGCTTATTGAGAAACAAAATAGCTTTAGTAGATAAATTAGTCCATGAGATGATAATTGGCAGAGATTTTCCGCATTTCTTAAATTTATGGAATGATGCTGACAAGTTTCCCTAGGTTCAGTAGAGGGTGCTGTTGGATATTTTCAATTTTCTGATTTATTGGGGGATGACTTAGACAGGAAAGTTGCTGTTAGAGAGCAACAGTCAGCCACCAGAGAAACCCTAGTTGGCGTCAATACTGAACCTGATGTGGAAATACCTGACTTAGTAGTTAGCCCGAGTAATTTTAGGAGCGCACAGTGGAGTGATCCCACTTTAGCAGGGGATAGAAACGATATTCTATATATATGTCTATAAGAAATGGGTCCCCTGTTAAACCTGAAAAAGACCTTACCTATCCTTATTTTGAAGTGATAAATTGTACAGAGTTGGAAAGGAGGAGTCTGTTAAGGAGTACTTCAAACTTATCAACAAACTGTAGCCATCTTTTTGGTGGTCAAAAAAAACAAGAGAAAGAATTCTCAGGAGGTTTTATTGGCCAGGTGTAATGTCAGCTATTGCAAATTATTGTTCTTCATTTTCTGAATGCCAGTTAACCGTCCCTCATACAGCGTACTATACCCTCTTGATACCCTTACCCATAAATGAGGTTCTGTTTGAGCGCGCTGGTATGGACTTTGTGGGCCCTCTTGTAACGTCTGCTAGGAGACCAATACATATTGGTAATAGTAGACTATGCTACTCAGTTCCGTGATACCATACCCATGCATACTACATCAGCAAAGGCTATTGCTTAGGAGTTAATGTTGGTGTTCAGCCGGCCCGGGATTCCAAAAGATATTTGAACGGATCAGGGGAGCCCATTCATGTCAAGGGTCAGAAAAGAATTGTGTAATATACTGCATGTAAAGTACCTGAAAACATCAGTGTCAGGGGCGTAACTAGAAATCACAGGGCCCCATAGCAAAATTTTGTATGGGTCCCCGTCATTGGTAGTCATGCCACTTGCAGAGCCCCAGCGGAGAGTGACCCTGCAGAGCCCACCATAGACTCTCTATAGTGGGCTCTGCAGGGTCTGAGATCTCTTACCTGTCAGCGCCTCTGTGGTTGCCGGGCCCCGACTCCTGTTCCGTCCCCGGGCCCCGACTCCTGTTCCGTCCCCGGGCCCTGACTCCTCCGCTATCGACGGGCCCCACCTTCTCTTACATCACTGGCCCCACCTTCTCTTAGGTCACTGGCCAGTGATGTAAGAGGAGGCGGGCCCTGCCTCCTCCATTCCGAACACCACCCTCATCTGCCGCAGCGGCTGGCTGTCACTGACACGGCTATGAGGGGAAATGCGCCTGGCCGCTGCTGAACTGTGTCTGTGACAGCCAGCACCCCCACATGCCATAGCGACCCTGGGTCGCTATGGCGATTGTTATGCCACTGATCAGTGTACCATCCACAAACTGATGGGTTAGTAGAACAATTCAACAAAACACTAAAGGCTATGCTCAGAAAGGAAGTTGACAAAGATGGGAAAACTGGGACTTCCTTTTACCCTATTTAATGTTTGCTATAAGAGAGGTTCCCCAAGCTTCTACTGGGTTTTTGCCCTTTGAACTCTTATACGGTAGACATCCTAGAGGGTTGCTAAATATAGCTAAGGAGACTTGGGAACAGGAGTCTACCCCTCACAGAAATGTTGTAGAGCATATTTTCCAGTTGCAGGAACACATGACAGTCATTATGCCCATAGTTAGATAACACATGGAAAACCCCCAACAACATCAGCAAAAAAGCTACAGCAAAAATGCCAGAGTTTGTGTGTTTAACCCAGGATATAGAGGGCTAGTCCTGGTCCCTATCGTAGAGAATACATTTTTGGTAAAATGGCATGGACCTTATGAAATCCTTGAAAGAGTGGGGGGAAGTGAATTATAAAGTAATACAGCCTGGGAAGCGAAAGGAGATACAAATCTACCATATGAACCTACTTAAGCCATGGAAAGAAAGAGAAAGTCTTGTAAAGCTAAAAGCGGCAGACCACCCTATTGAGAGGAATGATCCCATGGTCAATATCCCAGAGACCCTGACTATGAACTAGAAGAGGGAGGCACAAGAGTTTGTGAGATTGAAAAAATATGTTTTCTCCCCATCCCAGGAAGAACTACAGTAATAAAACATGGCATCATCAATGAGCCGGGGAACAGGATACATCTTAAGCCGTATAGGATACCTGAAGCCCGGAGAGAAGAAATTAGGTCAGAAGTAAAGAAAATGCTGGACCTTGGGGTAATCGAAGAGTCCCAAAGTGACTGGAGTAGCCCAATTGTACTCGTACCTAAACCCAATGGCACAATCAGGTTTTGCAGTGATTACCGGAAGCTGAATGCAATTTCCAAGTTTGACGCATATCCAATGCCAAGGGTTGATTAACTCATGAAAAGACTTGGGAAAGCCAGGTACCGTACTACATTAGATCTGACCAAGGGTTATTGGCAGGTACCACTTACAGAATGGGCAAAGGAAAAGACTGCCTTTTCCACTCCGGGTGGGCTCTTCCAATATAAGGTGTTACCTTTCGAGATTGCATGGGGCTCCCGCAACATTTCAAAGAATGATGGACCGGAGCTTAAGACCACATGCCCATTATGCAGCATCTTACTTAGATGACATAGTCAAACATATTGGAGACTAGGAGTCTTATCTGTCAAAGGTGCGAGCTGTTCTTAACTCTATAAGAAGTACTGGGTTGACAGCAAGCCCTAACAAATGTACCATTGGCTTAGATGAAGCCAAGTAGCTTGGCTATTCCATTGGAAGAAGGATAGTTAAGCCACAACTTGCTAAAATTGAAGTCATAAGGAATTGGCCATGACCTCAGATAAAGAAGCAGATCAGAACATTTCTGGGGCCTATTGGATACTACAGGAGATTTATCTCCAACTTTGCTACAATAGCAGGTCCCTTAACTGATCTCACTAGTGCAAAAGCTCCAGTTATTATAAAATGGTCCCTTGAAGCGGAACAAGCATTCCAAAGCCTCAAGGGAGCCATGTGTACATAGCTGGTGTTGGTCACCCCTGATTTTTCAAAGGGGTTCATCCTACAGACTGATGCCTCCTGATGTAAGGCTCGGAGCATTGCTTTCACAGGAAAGTCTGAATGAAGAACATCCAATACTATACCTCAGCAGGAAACTTCAACCCAGAGAAAGAAATATTCGATAGTTGAAAAGGAGTGTCTAGCTATTAAATGGGCTGTTGAAACACTAAAATATTACTTGTTGGGCCGAAAGTTTAGGCTAGTCACTAATCATGCACCACACATGGAGAACAAAGAGAATAATAGAGTTACACGCTGGTTCCTTAGTTTGCAACTCTATCACTTATCAGTAGAACACAGGGCAGTACATAAACAAGGGGATGCAGATAGCCTTTCATGTAGGCACACACTTTTGACTATGGTCGCTCATAACACTAGGTCTGAGTTGGGGAGCAGCATGTGTGACAGAACCCAAGGCTGGGTAATAGAGGGTGTTTATATTCCCCCAACAGTGCTTCACTCCGCAGTTTGTGTGTAGCACAGCAGGTAAAGAAGCCAGCCTGTCTGGCCCAGCCAGTTCCTCATCTGTGCATAATGTGAAGCACCAGGTATTCTGTGAGAGATAGATGGCAAGATAGTTGGATATATAGCTGGAGAGTGAAGAGACCAGCACTCTCTCTCTGTTCTGTATGTTGACTAGATTTCTCACTTACATGCTTTTATTCCAAGTAAATATCTAGATTCTCAGGCTAGAAATGCTATTACAAGATGAAACTGCATAACAGTGGCCAATGTTTTTATTGTGAAAAGGAATCCAATGTTTTGTGACATAACAAAAACAGTTTTACATGATTTAACATACACAGGCATATTAATATAACATGCATTTCAGTCTTCATCACATTGATCACTGGAAGCCTGAAAATAGGAATGTTTAATAGGATATATCATTAGGCATATAATGTAAACATTTACAGGTTTATTCACCAAAGGGCAAAGAGTTTGGAGAAGGCAGGAGAAGTGAACAATCTAGGACAACATAGCTGATTTGGAAAGTGAGCTGGATTGGATAATTTTTCCAAATCAGCTATTCTGGCCTAGATTGTTCACTTCTCCTGCCTTCTCCAAACGCTTCACCCTTTTGTGAATAACTCAGTTAGTGTTTTTAAAATAACGCCAACATTCAGCCAAGATGTTATCTGTGTTGCCTTGCAGTTGTCAGTAAAAGGTGGTAACTCTACTAAAGAAAATGCTTTAAAAAGCGTTGTCAAAGGAAAGCTTTATTCTACCAGGTTGATAGTACTTCTGAATATTTCAATCAGTACTGGTAAGCGTTATAAAGCATGTGTTTTATTATTGATGTCTGCTTCTTTACTGCTCATACATGAAACACATTAAGCCCAAAGAGCAAGGTGAAAGTTTCTACTTCACTTCGTATTTTGTCAGTAAAGAAAATACCACCGTGCATCATCAATCTATATTAATCCTTTTCCTGACTTTTATAGGTTTGAATTGGACCCTCCTAGTATTTTGTTTGGTAAAACACCCCAGTCTACTTTCCCCGTCATCCCAGCAGGCAGATATTTCATATTTCTTTTTTTTATTGTCATTTCAACAAAAAGTGTAACACAAGAGAGCTTTCTGGCATATTGACTATGCTGTAACAACCTCAAAACCTTTTGGCCCTGAGCTGTATCACACAGATATTTTTCCTGACATTCCTCCGGAATTACTGCATGGTTTACGATTTATCAGTGAAATTGAAGTATGTAACATAAGGTGTTTGGTCTGCATTTCATCGTGTAATCCAAGGTAGAAACAAAATATATATTTTTTTTCATTTAGCTGATGACTTGATTGGCTGCCCAGAGATAATTCCTCTTTTGGAAGGCTGGCTGTATATCAGTATTATTCTTTGCAGGTATTGTGTACCCTGAAGCTTTAAAGTCATGCTTCAGTTGGTCGTTTTCTTTTTTTCTTTTTAAGTTGTCTGTCATAGCTAATTACATGGTCTGTGGGGCAAATCTCTGCTTGGTAAAGCTTGACATTTTATTCCACATACATGTCAAATGTATTTATACAATATACTTTCAGTCTATTACTTTAGTAACACAAACATTAATAAAGCTGTGAATATGTGTGTCTGTATATTATATATACACACACAGTGTATATATATATATATATATATATATATATATATATACTGAGTGGCCAGAATATTATAACCACCCCATCAGTACTTAGTTGGGCCACGAGATGACTCCACGAGATGACTTCATTGGGCCGCCTCGTGACTCCACGAGATGTTGAAAGGTGATGCAAGGAATCTGACACTGCACTGTTGCCCTTCTGTTGTCTTGTACCAGTCTTGCCACTCTCCGTTCTGCCCTAACATTGACTAGTCATTGACGGCCACAATTCACATGTTCAGACCTAGATTTCCGGCTGACAGTCCAGTCTTTAAACACTTTAACAACAGCTGCTCTTGAAAATGTAACGAATTCTGCTGTTTTGCTGATACTCGCTCCATGGCTCTGAGCGCCAACAATCATCCCACGTTCAAAGGCTGTTAAATCGCGTTGTTTACCCGTATCTTCAGAAAAAAATCACTTCTACTGTCGTGGTAAACAACCTGCTTCCCTATTTATAATGGTCTGGCCCTCTAGCAACTTCAGCGCGAAATTATAGCTAATTTGCCTACAAACGTCAGTTGGTCATAATAATCTGGCCACTCAGTGTATATATGCATTTAGAGAACCATTTTCAATGAACATAAACACATCTAATCGCACCTAGTGTGAATGAAGCCTTACTCTTTGTCAGAACACATAGTGTGCACATCTATGATAAGATCTACGAGCACAATACAGACAGGGCTAATTATGGTAAACATGACTCCCTATCCCCCTCAAATAGAAAGGTAAGCAGCAATTTTTTTTTAAATTATGCTATGCGAATAAGAACATGTCAAAAATATAAAGTAGGTGCCATCCCAATCTGACTGCAAAAGTGGAAATACACTTCAAACTCTGTTCAGTTTTTTTTTTGTCTGTTAAGCTACTGAATAAGAAGTTGCCATTTAGAATACTTTTAGAACTATAGTTTTATCTATTGCATTATTCCCATTATTGTCAATGAAATGACATCAAGTTTTTTTGTTTCCTCAGAAATTTCTTCTGTTACTGCTGTACTGTACTCTCTCATATTTTAACGCCTAAGCTGATTGTAATATACACCTTTGGGACATACTGTACAAAATGTTGGTGAGAAAAATACTTTTTCCAAAGAATAAAAAGACAAAAAGGAAACTTCAAAAGGTTTTACATACTTTCTGCCATTTCAGCTATATTTGTGTTTCAACTTGGCTAGTGCTTTATCCTCAGGTTTTGCCAAGACAAATTCCAGCAGGTGTTTTTTGAGATTATTGCAAAGCCGTACTCGTGGTTTTTTTTCTGCTAGTCTCCACAAATTAATTTACAGTTGAGAAATGCTTTGTTTTCTTGTTCGGAGTCCCAGCCTGTGGTCAACACAATGAAATAACTGTCTACCTATTAAATAAAGGTGTTATGCTCCAGTCATATTTAATAATAAAGATGTTCAGTATACCTTTTCTACATTATGATATATGCCTACTGGCAGCTACATTCTGGCTGCAATCATTTTCACATAGAGCCCGGCTTTTTCTTGCATTCTTCATCTGTAGTTATTATAGCAGTAATAATGTTGGAGGTCTGGTGCATTGTATTTTTTGGCAGCAGCAGGATTCTCCTATTGGGAATCACTCCTTCGGTTTGGCCTTCTAGTTTATCCTATAGGGAATCAGATTATTGCTTTGTGATGTGGTACTACTGTTATTATCGCTTCATTTAAACTTAACATTTTGTAATTGATGTGTTTAAATCTCTGTCAGAGCAGAGGGCCTTGGATTTCATTTTAAATTGGGGCAAACAGTGCAGTGAGTGTCTAGAGCAGCTAATCTCTGGAATGAAGAAGAGGGTTTACATTGGATTACTGCTAATTTGCTGGTCTTTTATGTTATCAGTCAGGCTACTTTACTTTGTCTAAACACCCACTAACAAAATGTAATGAAGAAAGGCTTGTGTTAAGAGTAATCGGCTAGTAATACTTTTGCCAGAGATAAGCCGTCATAATGTGAGGTGCCTGTTATTCTTGTATGACACAGAGTCATGTGAAGAGGACTTGGCTCACTGACAATGTTATACATCATGTCTAAATTTGTGTTTCATGATGCAACAAGTTTTTTATAATACTGGATTTTAAAATCAGTTACATTCAGTATGGGGAAAAGGTGTCAAACACCTCCCAAATTTCTGAGATGAGAAAGAGGATAACCTTCCAGCGCAATGTAATATGGCAAAAATGTTTGGTTAAACCCAGAAATCTTTTTTTCACCATTACATTTCTCTTCTGGTGGCTTAACAAAATAGAAAACAAGATAATGAAAAAATAAGATAAAGGTTTTAGTGCATAGATATCTGTACATCAGACCAAAAAGGATAACTGAGGAAGCAAGAGGAACAAAGGGATTTGGGTCCAAATGGGAGACAGTCACTACACATGAGTGACAGTTGGGAAATCATATGGTATCATAAACTGTGCATGCTGTTTTTATTATGTGCCATAGAAAATCCTTTTGCTATATCTGTGTACTTGGGTCACTGGGTTAAAGGGGTTCTAAAGCCTCTGGTTTTTTTGCCTATATCTACTGCTAGCGAGCAGGAGATATAGGCAAAACGTTTTCTTTTTTTAAAACCCGCTTTAACAGCGGTTTAAACTTACCTCGTTATCGCTGCGCGCTGACGAGAATCCGGAACTGCTTGTGAGGCCGCAAAGGATCTTGGGACAGGTGCATGCGCAATTCGGATTCTTGGCCGGGAGACGAGCAGAGACGCAAGGTAAGTCTATGGACGCGTGCACCCACATGCAGACACACTGCTGGATCAGAAGTGCCTGCAAGCATAGAGGAGTCAGCGCTGGATCGGAGAGCCGCCGCACCGCTGGAGGGACAGATGAAAACATGGGGAAAGAAGAAGAAGATCGGAAGAAGAAGAGACATAATTTAAGGTAAGTGCTAACATTAACATGGGGGGAGGGGAAAACAATGTATCCTTTAATGTCACTTTAAATCATGGTGGCTTGGTATTGCCTGCAGTTGCCCTGCAGCTCCTATGATTTATTTTGATTAAGGACATTATCTGCATGGCATTTGTAAGCTCTCTAAATTGGGATTGCTTCAGATGTTTCAGTTTCCTCCAACAATGCAAAAACGTACTGCCTAAATACAATTGTGCACCTGTATTTGTCTGTGTTAGAGACATAAGATTGAAAGGTGCTGTAAAGGGTTCTGTGCTCTTATTAAAGAGTTGTATGAATGCTATATTAATAAGTGAATACATGAATAATTTTTGAAACTACTGAAAAAAGTTAAATTCAACCTGTCCTTTCCAGTTATTACTGATGAGCAAACTGTTCAAAGTTTGGTTCACACGAAGTTCACCTAACAGTTGAAAATAAATTTGAGCCTTGAAAATAGCGGCCCATTAAAGTTTTTTGAAGCTGAATCTTGTAATTTTTTATAGCTGTTTTTCAAGGCCAATGTACAAGCGTTTGGGGGAGAAGGGCATGGGAATGCCATTGGGGATATGTATCAATGCAAAAAATAAATACATTTAAAATTCCATTTAGCGGGTAGCAACTATTATATAAAGGCTTAAAGGGCAACTTCAAAAATACACAATTTCTTTTAAATAACATGCTTGGGGGATGTCCTAAACCTGAACGTTTTAAGACATTCCCATGGATACCAAAGTATCCATACACAAGCAAAAAATGTTAGCATGTTCCTATCTATCTAAACACAACTGTGCAACCATGATCTTAAATTGAACAGGATGTACTGTATGAATCATGTATTTACCTTCCACTCACCTGCCTGCTGACCTCATCCGCTGCTATTGGATTCCTTAAAGCTGGCCATGCACTGGTCTAATTCTGAACTCTGGGTTATCCTGTTTGGACCACTCCTTTTGACAAAGTCAATTTATCAGACAACTTTTGCCAAAAGAGTCAGGCCGAAAACTGTCGGCCTAACAGTGTCCTTCCTTGAGGGCAGGAAGTTATCGGCTCACAAGATTCCTGGCAAGTAATCAGATATCTAATGTATATTTTTTGCTCTTATCGATCAGATAAAACAAACGTTTTTCCATGGTATACAGTAATTAGCTGACCAAAAAGGAACAAATAAGAGAGTTAATTGTTAGAGTTTACATTCACTTTCAGAGTATATTTCCATAAATGTTTTGTATGTGTGCAAGACTGAGCCAGCTGTTATCATGTAAATCAAAGAACCTTATCTAAAACAGCTGAAGTACTGTGACACTTAAGATACAATAAGAAATTGATAGTAGGATAGCCACATGAGCCGAAGTTCATGTTAATGAAACTTACACTTGTCATAGCAATGTAAACTACACCTGGGAATGGCAGTGTAACTTATTCAACTGGAAAATATATTTTGAAGGTTCAGTGTAACCACTGTTTCAGTGAATGTCTGTAAGATACACCTTAGTAGCAGGTGACATTAGATTTCTTGTGAATAACCATGGGAAAACTGAACAGTAACCCATTCAGTTTCAGAAAGTATAGGACTTCTCACAACCAAGAATTTATTTCTATGTATTCTGATGCCCGATTTTACAGTTAGTTTTTAAACAGAGAGCTTTACAAGACTTCCCTGAAATAAAATGTCCAGGTACTATTTGGGGTTGATTTACTAACCTTATAAACACACCACGAATGTGTATACACCTCTGCAGTGTGTTCCCTCCCAGCATGATCTATGGGTGGAATCTAAACACCTTTGTAATGTGTACACACCCAGCAGGTGTGTTGTGCAAAGCCCTGAATGAATTCCAAGGTGATGTTGGGTAAATTAGCTCTATGTTGTGTTGCTTGCGTTGATGAATGCAAGGAATGTAAATGCATGAGCTAACCATTTTTGTCTAAACTGTGAAGCAGCATTATATATGCATCATGTGCATGATTTTTCCATATATGGCACATGATGCATATATAATGCTGCTTGCACTGTCTATTTCCAGCTTTGGAGTGACCCATATTACAGCTCCAATTATGCAAATGCAATCAACACCTGGTCGCGAATAACAGATTATGTGGAGTGGAGCAACATTCACCATGTTTATTACCAGATAATTTTTTGTACAAGTCATTCTGAATTGAGAAAGCTGGTTGGATGGCCAGTGAAACGGCTTCAAGAAAAATACAGCAAGTCATGTTGCCTTGACTTATTTTTTTAAAGATAAACCCATATTACAGAGTTGCCTACTAACTAGTACACCTTAACCTGTCTAGACTTCTGTCAGGGACTGTATATGAAGAAGATGCAATCCTACCAACATATCTTGGGTCTGCTCCCAGTTTAACTTGTCTGGTATATATTTTCCAAGATAGCCTATGTACCTCAGTATACATCAGGATAAGATAACCAAACAAAAAGGCACCAACTGATTTAAAGGAACAGAGACTTTGCTTTGTGATGTTTCCAGGCTATCATGCTCCTCAACCCACCATGGAAAGCAATTCCAGCAGTCCTACAAAAGCAACATAATTTGCACTATTTTACAATGTAAAATCCTCCACAATCTAAAGCCCTATCTGTCCCATAATAAACAATAGGTATAATTTACTTATATAGACTGAATATTGCAGCAAATACTTTGACTGGTTTCTTACGTTATGCCTTAGTGGAATCAAACCTTAGTTCTTCCATGCAACTAATAGAAAAAGAAAAGTGCTAGCATTTATCATTGGCATTGGCTAAGGTTGTTTCACCATTTATGCAAAAAATTGAATAAATGTTTGAAGTTTTAATTTGTATGAATGTAATTTACAAATGTGACTTTCTTATTAGTAACATATATAATGTATGTCATGTAATATTTATTACTTCATTTTAAAAATTATATTCTGGCTTTCGTAACTGCAAATTGTGATTTCCCATCCATTTCTTTTTTGCTTTGGCAGTTTACTACATTATCTAGCATAAACCTGATGAATGATCAACTAGGAGGAATGAAAAAGAAATAAAGCCATTTTGTGCTGGTATTCTGGAGAGCCAGGATCCTTGCTCTGGAAAGAAATCCAGCAACTATTAATATTATGAAAATTGATATGAAAATTGCTGAAATTACAAACTCATTTGTTTTACTCAGCAAAGCATAAACATAGTGAACAGTGCCTGGCTAAGCTTTCAGTAAGCTTCTAAAGCTGTCAAACCTTTGGCTCAGTTTACCTTAAGCTGAGATATGTGTAATCACCCATAGACAGTCCTCATGCAGCTATGGTAAAGTGACATTACAATCTGTTTTTTTTTTTTACCCATTCTAATTCTGCTTTAAGGACTTACCTTATGTAATGCATCTTGATGCGATCAACTCCTTCTTTCCAGTGGTTTTCAGCAGTCCCCCCAGCACTGATGCCCATCTCTGATCCAGTGCAGACTGATGTTTCTTCCTGTCCCACAGAGTCTGTCCGAAGTGCACACCCACGGCTGCGTGCATTGACTTCTATTGTGTCTCTCCTCCTGTCCCCGCCGATGATATGGACTGCGCATGTGCCCGCCCACATCATCCTCTTGCATGACCGTTCTGAAGATGTGTTCTGCAGCTGGGAGCCAACAAAAACAAGACTTCGTTCTGCTTTAAATGTTAGTGGGAACGCTTTATGATGCTATATGATGTTATACTGAATAACTTTCTTTCTGCTTCTTACATCACCAGTCATATTTAAATGTCAGGGTCAGGTTTTAATCTGGTTAGCAGCGTAGGAAATGTCTTGGTACTGTCATTATGTTGCATGAAGCTTTCTGTGTGTGAGGGGCAGCAAGTAGACTATTCCTGCTCCACCACATAGTGTGTTCTACGGTCACCAGATTCCAGTCTAAAGATGGTTGAGTGGACTTATGAAGCATAGCAATATCTGGATAAGATACTGGAATTCATAACAGTTAGACTATACTCCCTGTATGCATATCAAAGTTTTATTTTTTTACATTTAATTATGCATTATTATTTTTACTGCAAAAAAAAAGGGGTCTTTTACACTATCCATGGAAGCTCCTTCTGCTCCTAGCAGTGGCCGCACTAGGTGGCCACTGTTCTGTGGGACTTTTGTCCCACAGAAAGAGAGGAATTAAATGTATGTACACCAACGCTAGAAGTCTGGCAAATAAATTAGAAGAGCTTGAATTAATGATACTCGAAGAGGACTTCGACATAGTGGGTATAGCGCATGACTGGGCTACTAATATAGAGGGGTATAACCTGTTTAGGCGGGACAGAGGTGGGAGAGGAGGGGGGGGTTTGCATTTACGTAAAAAATAATCGAAATATGCATATAAGGGACGATATCGCGTCAAACAATGGGGAAGACGTGGAATCCTTATGGCTGGAGCTAGATATGATGGACGCTAGCCGTAAACGTCTCGTGGGTATTTGCTATAAACCTCCAAATATAGGGGAAGAAGGAGAAGTCAATATTCACTCCCAGATAGGAATAGCTGGGAGGGAGGGCAATGTAGTCTTGATGGGTGACTTAAATTACCCAGACATCAATTGGGCCAATGGAACTTCAGGTTCGGCAAAGGCAGGGCGATTTTTAAACATGTTGCGCTTAATCTAGACCATTAATCCTCATTTTTAAGGACTCCATAATGACGGGAAGGATCCCCAGTGATTGGCGGAGGGCTACGGTAGTCCCAATATTCAAAAAGGGGGCAAGGTGCCAACCTGGGAACTATAGGCTGGTCAGTCTAACATCGGTAGTTTGTAAAATGCTAGAGGGCATAATAAAGGATTATCTGGTAGAATTTGTTCAGGAAAACGGGATAGTTAATGACAATCAGCACGGGTTCAGGAAAGACCGTTCCTGCCTAACTAACTTGCTAACTTTTTATGAGGGGGTGAGTAGAGATATGGATGGAGGGAAGCCGGTAGACGTGGTATATCTGGATTTCGCAAAGGCATTTGATACGGTACCACACAAGCGCTTACTTCACAAGCTGAGAGCTATGGGCATAGATGAGGTGGTGTGTACGTGGATAGAGAACTGGCTACGGGAACGGGTCCAGAGGGTATCTGTAAATGGCACCTTTTCAGACTGGGCTAGTGTAATGAGCGGTGTGCCTCAGGGTTCTGTGCTGGGTCCCATATTGTTCAACTTATTTATTAATGACATCGGGGAGGGTGTTAACAGCGATATTTCCGTGTTTGCGGATGACACCAAAATAGGGAGGGTAATAGACACGGACTTAGACACTATAACATTACAGGAGGACCTGGATAAAATAGGGGAGTGGGCATTAATGTGGCAGATGAGGTTTAATGTCGATAAATGCAAAGTAATGCACTTTGGAATTAAAAATAAACAAATGGGTTATACAATTATGGGTATGCCGCTGGGGAAGTCAGAAATGGAGAAGGATTTGGGGGTCATTGTAGACCACAAACTGAAAGGTAGTTTGCAGTGCCAGGCTGCTGTAAACAAAGCTAGCAGGGTCTTGTCCTGTATTAAAAAGGGGATCTATTGCAGGGACAAGTCTATAATTTTGCCACTTTATAGATCATTGGTTCGGCCTCATCTGGAGTATGCGGTCCACTTCTGGTCACCAGTACTAAGAAAGGATGTCCTTGAGCTGGAAAAAGTCCAGCGGAGGGCAACAAAACTAATTAGGGGTATGCAGGACCAGAGCTACGAGACGAGGCTACTAAATTTAAACATGTTCACATTGGAGGTGAGGAGATTAAGGGGGGATATGATTTCCATGTACAAAATGTTCAATGGGGACAGCAAAATTACCGATAAACTATTTAAAATTAACTCCATTACAAAAACTAGAGACCATAACCTAAAATTGGTGGAAAAAAAATTCCAGCACACGTGGCGAAGGGGGTTCTTTACAGTGAGAGCGGGTAGGGTCTGGAACTGACTGCCACAGACAGTGATTTCAGCAAAAAATGTGGAATTGTTCAAGAAACTTTTGGACGATTTCTTAAGGGACCGTAATATACAGGAGTACAAGTACTCATAAGAATGAGATCCTAATAGGTTGGACTTGATGGACTAATGTCTTTATTCAACCTCAAATACTATGTAACTATGTAACTAGGTGTCCTTTCATTTTGCCCCTATTTTTTCAGTTATGTTTTATCATCTTGAAGGCAACATTGGATGTCTGATTGTTATCAGTGTGCCTTATTTTTTGAGGAAGTATTGATTTCTACAATGTAAAGCTTCAATATTCATGAGTAAATACTGCAACTCTGGCGCTGCCTTTGTTTAGAGAAAGCTTAGTTATTGAGGATGTCTCAGCTCGTCCGGCTGCCCAGGACAAGGACCAAAAGGGGTTTCAATCTTTTAAATGTGGAAACTATTTTAAGCTAAATAATATACAGTAGTGATTTAAAGGAAACCTGTACTGAGAAAAATTCCTGACATTGCCATATCTTCTGCTCTGCAGCCAAATTTTAGGATATTATGAGAAGCAAATTATGGGCACTTCTTGGTATTATGCAATCCTGGTGAGTAGTGTAGATATATTTTTGTCCCCGCCTGTCACGGAGGTGCTTATACATCATATCTTACATAGACTGCCTGTCCAAAAAAAAATCACACACTCTAATATTTCGTTGGATCACCTTTTGATTATGGCACAAATTCACCATGGCATCATTTTTACAAGCTTATGCAATGTCACAACATTTATTTCTGTCCAGAGTTGCATTAATTTTTTTACCAAGATTCTGTAGTGATGATGGGAGGTTCAGACCACTGTGTAAAGTCGTTTCCAGGACATCCCAAGGATTCTCAATGGGGTTAAGGTCTGGACTCTGTGGTGGCCAACCCATGTGTGAAAATGATGCCTCATGCTCCCCGAACCACTCTTTCACAATCTGAGCCTGATGAATCCTGTCATTGTGATCTTTAAATATGCCTGTGCCATAAGGGAAGAAAAAATCCATTGATGGAAAAACCTGGTAATTTAATATATTCAGGTAGGTAGCTGACCTAATTTTTGCTGAACCTAGACCTATTATCCAATGGAAGGCTTTTACCTACTTGCTTAGCTAAATCCAGGTGGTGACTTTTTTGGACAGGCAGTGTATTTGAGGCTCCTGTACTGTTCAGGGCAATGCAATTGTGAGTTTCAAGACCTGGCTGTCACTTGCATAAATGAAGGCTGGTGATCTGAATATGTAGCCTAATGTGATAGCTCTGCAGTATGAGGTAAGTTTTCCAAACCTTCCCATTTTGGCAGATCTTTCTGAGTTCTAGAGACTAAAAATGGCCAATTTTATTGAAATTGCAAAATTGTTTTGGCAAATATAGTCATATTTGCATGGTGTTTGGGTGGAAGGGGCTTGTAAATGTACCAATGTTATGATTCCAAAAAGATAACCATGTGGACCTTTCACTAAAATTTAAAAAATAGAAATTTTACAGCCATAACTATGCACAAAGACACTCAAATGTCTACCTGCTTCTGAAAATAATGCTGACATATGGAGGGTGCCACTACAGGGAATGAATAGAGTGATCCACAAGCAGGAGGAAGGGGCTCCTGATTTTCCTTTTATATTTTTCCTTTATAGTTTTTAGTTATACCTCATTTAGAATACCGTGGCCAGCTCTGGAGACCTCACTTACAAAAATGTATTGATGATAGAACAAGTCAAGAGACAGGCAACACAATTGGTGATAAGACTGAGGGATATAGCATATAAATAGAGTCTGCAGGAACTTAATATGCAAAGCAGGGATGTTAAGACACCAGTTCAGATACCAGTGCCTATACTTGGCATTTTCACGGGAACTACCAGGGTTGCAGCGGTTGCAGGAGGGACCTGACTCTGGTGCTTCACCACTGTCCTGAAATCATTAGTCTGTAGTGTTTTTGAAAAACTGTCACATGACACTAAACAAAAATTTATCGGTAATTGCTATCTGTGACTACATGGCCCCGTAGCCAATGTTCCTTAAAAATGACAGCTGCCTCCTAACTTTTGAGTTTTTCTCTAGTCTAGTCTTGGAGCTGAAAAAGTATCAGTACTTGTACATGTAACAAGTACAGTATCTGAACATCCCTAATCCAAAGCCTTAAGGAAAGAAGGGAAAGGAAAGACATGACTGAAACCTTTAAATACATTAAGGTGAATATGTTTCAGGAGGACAGCATTTCCAATATGGAGCTAAGATCAAGAACACAAAGAAATGACCTCAAACCAGCAGGAGGAAAGTTAAAAACTAACCTTAGAAAGTATTATTTCACTAAAAGAGTAGTTGATGCTTGGAACAGACTTCCAGTAGAGGTAGTGCATAAGTCAACGATAATTAGTGGAATTATGTGGCTCAAATGTTTATGCATGCCTGATTACCATATGTTGAAAACCGTTACTTCCCCTCATGTACTTGCCGATACCAATTACCGATACTCTTTCTTAAAGGGACAGGTGACCTTAAATGATCCATAGTACAACTACATGTTATGTACTATGGATCATGATTTAACCTATTCATGTTAGCAGGGGAGACTTGTAAATCTATTGCTGGAGTGTAGTGGAGGTGTGTGCTGTATATATGTACTACATATACATTACATACATCCAGTACACTATAGCAGTAGATTTACAGCCAGCCCTGTCCCAGCTTCCCTCACTCACAGTTTCACTCCGATCCATGTTGCCTCACGAGGTGCCTCTTGTAGTCGGCGCTGGGAAAGATCGCTGCATCGCGTCTCGGTGCTTAGCTTGTGGGAGGAGCTCACAATTCTGCCCTGCTAACATGAATAGGTTAAATCATGATCCATAGTTCATATACAGCACACATGTCCAGTACACTGCAGTAATAGATTTACAATTGTACTATGGATCATTTAACCCATTCATGTTAGCTGGGGATCATTGTAAATCTATTGCTGTAGTGAATTGGGAATCTGTACATGTACTATATACTATGTACTACACATAGAATGCACTGCAGCAATAGATTTACAATTCGGCATTGCTAACATGAATGGGTTAAATGATCCATAGCACAAATACATGTTATGTACATATTATGTACTACGGATCATTTAACCTATTCATATTAGCATTGGATAATTGTAAATCTATTGTTGCAGTGCATTCTATATGTAGTACATAGTACATGTACATATAGAGTGCACTGCAACAATAGATTTACAATTATCCTCTGCTAACATGAATGGGTTAAATGATCCATAGTAGAGGGCTACATATGGGATAATTAATCCATTCATGTTAGCAGAGGAGAATTGTAAATCTTTGGTCCCCAGTGTATTAGCAGTGTGTACTCTATATGTGCGGGAGAGCAGCAACGAGTCAGCGCTGGTCCGGTGGGAGGAGCTCCAGGTGGGGTCCTAATTTAGATGGCCCAGAGGTGCCCACCAGCTAAATTAAGATCTCACCTGGAGCTTCTCCCACCAGACCAGCCCTGACTCACCGCTGCTCTCCGGCACTGAAGGACGGCGCTGAGCTGAAGAGGAGCGTCGCGTCACTGCTGCTCCGGTGGGCAGCGCTCCTAGTGGGGTCCTCTGGGCATTCGCCGGCCACCTAAATTAGGACCTCACCTGGAGCGCCGCCCACCGGAGCAGCAGTGACACAACACTGGGCGAGGTAAGGAGAGAAAACCATAGCGCAAGCTTCGGCGATATGTATCGGGGCATTTTGACAAGTACATGTACTTATCAAAATGCCCTGTATCGGTCCCGATACCGATAGTACCGGTATCGGGACATCCCTAATATGTATATATATATATATATATATCACAGTCATCTAAAGTTTCAAGTTCATATGTGGTTCATATTTCATTCTCTTCCCCTCTCCCCCACAATCCCTTTCTTGCTTACTATTACCATAGCAATAAGAACAATGGAAAAATCATCACATTTTTCTCAATTTCATTTTGAGAAAATCAGAAACACTTGCAGTGTTTTACGTAGCAGAGGAGAGGGATAAACTTTCAGTAATAAGCATTACTGTCCCACAGCATTTTCATTTAGGAACAGCAACAGCTGAGCTTGTGTGAATTCAACAGGAGGGATGACATAAGATATGATCTGACATGGCAAATCAGCACCTTCCTTCACAGAACACAGTGATTCATTATGAGGCCCAAACGACTATGAAACCTGAAAGAAAACTCAACTTATCGTCAGCTTGGCAGCCCTTCAGAAGATTACAGAGGGTGTTGTAATATTCTTCAGTGTCAGCTTACTTCTCTACTTAAGGTTTTCCTAGTCATTACTGCAAATATTGTAGTGGGCTGGATATGTACGGTGTGTCAGAGGTACAATAAAGTTTTGTTGGATTTCCTCCATTACCGGCAAAGTTCCAGGGCCATTTAATTGGTCGGGGACTTGCCACATCGATTATGAGACCTTATTAGACCAGAACAGGTCACATAGTAAATCAGTTTTAGAGAGATTTCTTGAACTTGAATTTAGATTTTGTGGACCTATAATGATTTTGAGTTGCCTAGAAAACAAAATATTTTATTTAAGAACACCATTCCATCTTGTGTAGATGTCCACATAGGTAAACCAAATACCTAAGAAAGTTGTTCTGCCTTTTTACATTTGGTTTAAAGCATACATTTTCTCAGGCAGTTTGAAAATGTTAAAGGTTATTTTGAGTATTCTTCTCATGTACAGTAAGATTGAATTCGCACAGCTGCTTTGGCTAGTGTTTCCAGTCGCATTCATTGCATCAACGCCCTTCATTGTTGGAGGGTAATGTGACTATTTTGTGATAGTTCAATTTACTTTAATAGAAAGTAGGAAAAATGCATTTCCTTTTTGGGAAATTTAGTGCAGCTATAAATGTGAAGGAAAAGGACCTAATCAGGTCTTGAGAATTTAACTCATTATTGCCACTGTTTTTACAGGGTATACATTTTCATTGAAATAAGTAGAAATAATCTTCCCCACGTAAAAACAAGCACCTGAACTGTAAAATAGGTTCCCAGAATAAGAAACAAAAATGTTTCAAATAATCCTGCTGGTTGTAAATGGGTTTAAAGTCTGCAATGCAAACACCAAGCAGTGCCTGTATGTACCTTCAGTTGCTCTTTTGGGCATCCTAAGTCCTGGACTGATGTAAAGTTTGACAATTCTGGTATTGCGATTGCTGGCCCTGTCTTCTTTTTCCTGTTTCCCACATGGTCATGTGCAATAAACCATCCTATTGTAATGATAGACCAGTACGAATCTGTGGGAGCTGCTGAGAAAACTACTCACATATAAAATATTCCAAGTCCCACAGCTTGTGTCAATCCCACACTGAACTGCAAAAACTATTCTCATGTGGTAGAACCTACATTGTTTATATTTAATTATCAGATGATTGTTGAGCTTGTGAAATCTGCTTTTTCTCCTTATCAAGTGCACCTATACTGAAGATGTCTGAACTGTATGAACACACACATTTCACTTCCTGATTAAATGGAAGTCTGCATTACTAAGCAGTCATGAACATTGTACAAGAGAGGTGGTTCTTTGGGTGGGTGGGTGGATGAAAGAAAGATGGACACATTGAAAAGTATTAAAGACTTGAGTTAAATTAGCATTATCTACAAGAATTCTACAAATTTTCTTTCTGACTCCACTCAGATGCAGTGATAGCACCAAGATAAACTGGGAAGAGTTAGTCTTTTGTGATTTTAATACTTGCCATATGACACATGATTTTTGCACATGGGCAAAAAAAAAGAAAAAAAACAGCTTTGAGTACTACATTTTCAATCGATATATGGCACTGTGTTCTTTAGTATCACGGATCCGGGCTCGCATGTTCTCTGAATTGTGGGAAAACTCTTGCTCACTCTAGAGGCAAATTCTTTCATTCCAACACCCTAGGGACTCCATGCCTAGGCCAGGATGCAGCAGCACTGAGGAGTGAGGATGCAGTAGTGAGGATAAAACCAGCCAAGAAACATCATTTGTAGAATATATTACACTTTGAAGGAGGAGATCTTTCAGAAGACCTGAAATATGGGAAACAGAATTTTCAGATTAGTCCTCTTTTCCCTGGTTGATTTGTAGTTGACTGTTGCCTTTAGTTTAGACTAATTTTGAAGGACAGCTATATTGCCTATTGATAGGATTTGCCATTCAGCTTAACAGCCAGACAGCCAATATATGACATTATAAGATAAGATTTGTTGTTGCATACAAGACACAGTAAAATACATTTTAGCTCAATGTCACTCTAAGGCAGCATAAAGTCCCTTTTACATAGGTATACTAAAACCCAACCCTAAAAAATAATAACATTAACAAATATAAAGATAGCAAAGCAACTCAAAAACATTTCAAATAAATAATATAAACAAAATTATCCCCTTGGCCAATCACACGCAACTCCCAATCCCACTCATTTCATCCTATCATTCTAAGCCAATCAAACTAAACTTGCAGTAAATAACTGTTACCCTCTTTGTTTGTGTCAGTATTGTTTGCAATCTACCAAACGGAAGCATTGTAATCAAATGGTTTCCAGGATGCGTGCAATTTGTTCCAAATTTGTACAGCCTGTTTTACCAGTCGGTTTGAATAAACCTCCTTCAAGATAGGCAGCGAGGAGCCCACAATACATTTAGCTGTCCCCACTTCCAAATGCAGACTCCTGCTGTATGCTTTCCAGAATACCACTGAGCCTCCTGCAGAGGCTTTGACATCAGCTGCATACTTTGAGGTGGGATCCTCTACCCATTTATGATAGGATAATGCTCCATGATTATAAATACCATTAGGGTAATTAAATAGACAGATGACCTTATTCACCTACTGAGGCCTATATTTCATCTGGAGCTAGATAATATTTCCTTTAATTCTGTCATGTGTTTTATAATTCATAAAACTTACCTGATGTTAACTGTTTGTGTTTTGGTGCTATGGGGAAAAGCAAATATATTCTTACAAGTTTATGCTTCTATTTACTTCTCAGAGTTACTTTTTACATTCCCCACCTTTCATGTGATTCGCCTGGGAACATCGGTAAAGCAAATCGCCTGGGAACATATCACCTTATTATTCTATATCTGTTGGACATGCCCTAGTCTCCTGTTGGTCAATTGTTACATTTATCATTGAAAAGGAAATTGTCTCTGAAATCCCTTTAAAATATATTATCTTCCTTTTGGAACAAATTCCAGAATCCCAAGTGACAGTTTATATGCTCACGTGGTATTTGTTTGAAATGAGAAGCACCCATAAGACCCGCTAGAGTGGACTTAAACATGTCAAACATTTACCTTATCTCTACATAAGGACACATTTATAAAGTAGCAGTATGGCCTCAGTGCAGCCAAACTGATGCTTAAAAAAGCACATTCATATAGTACAGCCCTGTGCTTTATAAATGTACCCTACGCTTCATTTGTTTTGGGATTCTGAAGCAAGCGAAGATCTATTCATTTTCATGAATGGAGAAAAATAGAAAGCCTGGTCATGTCACTTTGACAGCTTATTTGTCCTACTCAAGGCACTTTATTTCGCCATTTAGAAAATGAATGGGGCTTAGTTTGATTCAGATATTTCTTTTTTTCCTTGTATACCATTCATGCCATAATCTGACCCAATCGCTTCAACTTTAAATTCTTCATTGACATCCATCAGAATGGGAGGAGGCTGTGGAGCTGACCTGCCAGGAAATGGATCCAGAGATACTTGCTTCAGGCATGACACATGAACACCCAATTAGCTTTAGCCAATCAGGAACCATGAGCCTGAAAGCCATCAGCGTAATTACCCTTTGAATAGGGAATGGGCCGATGAATCTAGGACCCAGCCTATAAGAGGAACATCACAATTTAAAGCTGAAGGTAGAAAGCCATATTACATTTCCAGGTTTAAGGACGAACTACAGGAAATCTCTTCTTAAATGTTGGGGTAACAAATAGTTAACTCTAATGAGGTGTATGCCACCCCCCCCCAGGAATGCTGCCATTTGTTTATTATGTAAAGTTTCATTGATGCCAGATAGTATAGCATTTATTATATTTCCGGTGCTGCGACAGGAGACTTGCAGTTTATATTTTGTGAATTGTTCACAAAATACAAAGTGTTCTATGAATGTAATAGAAGAAAGGAGGGGGGGATAAGCAGTAGTGTAGCAATAAGCTTTAGTGTATGAGAGCTGAAAGTCTAGCAAAACTATCCAACATCAATGAAAATAAAAATAATAAACAAATGGCTGTGATCCTGGAGGTGGCATACGCCTCATTGGAATTAACTATTTGTTACCCACAATTTTTAAAAAAAACACATTTTTTTTCCTTGAGTTTTGCTTTCAAGGAAGGACCCTCCCTACTAATTCTTCTTACAGAGTTCTTGCCAGAAATTCCAGGTGAGCTTAATACCTCTTTCATAAACCATGTCTTCAGGAACACCATGGCGCATAATAATTTATCAAATAAAAACTTACGTCATTGCTGTTTCAGAGGGTGTTCCTTCATCACAATGTATTGACTCAACTTGATAAATCTCTTGACAACCACAAGAATGTAATTAAAACCCCCAGCTGTGATAAGGTCCGAGATGAAGTCCATCAATTACATACTCTGGGGGAAATTGGGACAACTTACAGTTTTTGGCAAGATCAGGCCACAAAAAGCTCTGCTTTACTAGAGCCTGCCTCTTAGAAATTCCCAAGTGCTCAGCAAGTGGGAGATCTTGGCAGGATTTGAGGACTGACACCCTAAGATCTTTAGGAACATAGATTTTGTCCTCATGCATCAACAAGTGTCACAGACCCATCCAGCGCGTACCTCCGCTCCGGCGGCGCATCGTCCCCTCTGTGACGTCACGCCGGGCTCCGCCCACTGTCCGCAGAACCTCCTCAAATTCACAGCTGAGACACTCACTCGGCGTTCTATCGTTGTGGAACATCGAGCGAGGGCCCTGTGTACCGCATCGGCCATAGCAGCCTGGCTTACAGCAGCTCCAGCCACAGCCTGACTCCTGGGACACCGCTGACATATTCGGCACCAGTGTGCACTTAGATGGCATCAGATAGAGTAGCCTACGCTAGGCTCCCACTACAGAACCGCAAGTAACAGGGGAATCCCCTATGCCAAAGTGGCTACTACCTACCACTTACTGAAATCCTCTTTGTGTGAACTTTACCAACTACTATAAGAGCTATATACTGCTTAAATAATGTGAGAGGATTGCATTAGACATGTGCACTGCCAAAAAATGTGTTTCGTTTCGTTTTAAATTCGGATTTGTGTTATTTCGTTTTTCAGGATTCGGGTGTGAAAGTCAATTCGGATTCGGAATTCGGATTCGGACGAAATTCGGTAGCGTTAGTACGAACGTTCATTTCGTTTTCTGTTCTTATTCGTTTCTTATTCGTTTCGTTCGTTCGTTTGCAGCAAAAGTGACATTTGAGGGGGAAAAAATATTGTCACTTTGCTCCAACGAACGAAACGAATAAGAAACGAATAAGAACAGAAAACGAAACGAACGTTCGTACTAACGCTACCGAATTTCGGAAACGGAAATTCGGATTCGTTTGCATTCGTTATGTCTGTAATTCGGAATTCGGATACATCCGAATGTCCGAATTTCCGAAAATTCGTCCGAATTTCGAGTCGTAACGAAACGAATCGCACATGTCTAGATTGCATCTATATAACTGCTTAATACTGTGAGAGGATTGCATCTATATAACTGCTTAATACTGATAGAGGACTGCATCTATATAACTGCTTAATACTGAGAGAGGACTGCATCTATATAACTGCCTAATACTGTGAGAGGATTGCATCTATATAACTGCTTAATACTGTGAGAGGATTGCATCTATATAACTGCTTAATACTGTGAGAGGACAGCATCTATATAACTGCCTAATACTGTGAGAGGATTGCATCTATATAACTGCCTAAATACTGTGAGAGGATTGCATCTATATCACTACCTACTTCTATGAGAGTATTGCATCTGTATTATTGCCTACAATTAGGGGACTCTTCTCCCATACCTTAGCCGCTACTTCTTAATTACAAATAGGGCTCCCAATTGTCGATTCCCGCCAACTCTGCTTGGGAACTACAAACCCCATCAGTCCTCAGTCGCAGACTATACTACCTAGAGCCTCTGGTTAGCTATAAGGCTGTCGACCTTGACAACCGCACTCCCCTTAAATTAACCTAGGGGTTATATAATGTGATCCAGTACCCTACAGCACTTGGTGTGATAGGTGTCCGTCCACTGAATTCCCCATTATACCATTAAGGAGATAGTTCCGCAGCTGAGATCCTAAAGAACCATACCCCCAGATAGGGCCCTGATTTAGGCCTTGACAACAAGTCATTATTCTGATGAAGGTTTAGTTCAGGATTGATTGGGCTATGACATTGAGACTTCTTTAATCTAAACAATAAACTGAGCTGGATCATCAGGACGTTCTTTGAAGACAGAATGGTGTCAGAAAAGGTGGAAGCAGAATCATCCAGGCACATCCAATGAAAAGCAATGGTTTAACATTCTTGGAACTGGACTGGAAGTTTAGATGAAAATCGAATATGGAAAAAGAAAAGAGCCAACATGAACTGATGTGGTCTAAGATGTTTAGCAGCTTGGAGGTGTTCTAGGTTCTTGTGGCTGGTAAAGATAAGATGAGCTGCCCCTTCCAGCAAGTGGATCTGTTCCTCCAGGGCTGCTTTTATTGACAATATTCTCAGCCACAGATATCATTATTTAGGATGAGCTCATCTTTGAGGAGAAGAAGGCAACAGGGTACAAGAATACTTTTGGCCCTGAGCATTGTGATAGAATTGTGCCTGTTGCCAATTAAAAATTGTCCCCCTCCAGGATAAAAGGCAGGGATGGATCTGAATGCGTCAGAATAGGTGCAGCGGTAAACAAAGATTTTAACATGTCAAAAGCAAACTGGGCTTCAGGTGGTCATGAGAAGGAAGGTGGTAAAAGCTGGTGATGGGTTAGTGGAGCCACTATGGCAGAGAAGTTCTGAGTGACCGTGCTGTAGAAGTTTGCAAACCCCTGACATAACTAAAACCCTTTTTTACCAGTGGCGGCCAGACAATCCAGAACTGCAAAAACCTTTTTAGGATCCATAGGGATACCTTCTGTTGTGATGATCAGACAAAAAACTGAATGGTGCTCCTCTTAAACTCACATTTCTCTGGCTTGTTGTAAAGTTTTTTGAATGCAGAGGTGAATCAGGAACTTTATAATATAAACTTGGTCCTCAGCATCATCCTTGACTTGGACCTCACCTTTCTGCCCCACATTCAATCATTATCAAAATCCTGCTGTCTTCACCTTCATAGCATCTCCAAAATACGCCCCTTCCTCACCAATATGAAACCACAAAGCTGGTCATCCACTCACTTGTTATCTCTCGTCTCGACTATTGCAACCCCCTCCTCATTGGCCTAGCTCTACACAGACTATCCCCCCTTCAGCCTATCATGAATGCTGCTGCTAGACTCATTCACCTAACCAACCGCTCAGTATCTGCAACCTCCCTCTGTCAATCCCTTCACTGGCTACCAGTCGCCCAAAGGATAAAATTCAAAGTATTAACAACCACTTACAGAGCCATCCACATCTCTGCCCCTGGATAGATCGCAAACCTTGTCTCAAAGTATCACCCCAAGCGCCCCCTTCGCTCTTCAAATGACCTTCTGCTTTCCAGCTCCCTCATTAACTCCTACCATGCTTGCCTCCAGGACTTCTCTAGAGTCTCTTCCATTCTTTGGAACTCCTTACTCCAACCTGTCCAACTGTCTCCTACTCTGACTGCCTTTAGGTGATCACTAAAGACTCATCTCTTCAGGAAAGCCTATCTCACCTCAAACTAAATTCTGCACTATCTCTCTCTCAAACAATTCATCCACACACAGCTACCTCCTTATGTATCACTTGCCCCTCCCTCTTAGATTGTACTCTCTCATGGGCAGGGCCCTCCTTACCATCGTGTCTTGAATTGTTTTGTAATTGTAATGTCTTCCCTATGTTGTGAAGTGCTGCGCAATATGTTGGCGCTATATAAATCCTGTATAATAATAATAATAATAAGAACTGTGGCATATACAGTACGTTACATATATAGTCCCTCTCACTGCCACTGCTGTGGGACCATGGCTACTGTCCATCATGGTTTGCTATGGGATCCACAATTCTAGCATTCTTTGTCCTGCACAAGTGAGATGCACAAGACACTGGCCTACAGCTGGCCATACACCATTAGAATATCTTTCGAACAAATTCATTTTTGGAATGTTCATGATTGTATAATAGTTAATGGGGCCAAATTGATGATAATTTTTGACCATAGTGTAAAAAAAATAATCAAAGGAGCAGGATGGAAATGTTTTGGAATGAACAAAATTGTACTAAATGTGATTTTTGCTTTGGAAACTCCATTCATTAAACAATCGAATGTTAAAATCAAACAGGATTTTGAATGACACGCAAGTCTGCTTGCTTTGTCAAATGTTCTGTTGAGATTGTTTTGTATGAATGTTTTGCACAAAACTCTAGCACTGTATGGCCAGCTGAAGAAAGATTTGTAATCTGTTTTTTTTCCCAATTTTTTTGTGCATAAACATGCTTTAATACAATTGACAGATATATTTGTTTCATTATACATTTATTTCTGAGACCACAACAATCACTTGTCATTGCATAAGTAATGGGTAGTAATGCTTGAGTAATGGGTTGCCTCAAAGGAGGAAGTTAATTATGTAAACTTTGGCATTCTCATTATTCATGTTATAATTTCTATTGCTTTTGGTGCAGCAGATTATATACTGTATGCAGAGAACATTCTTGTTAGAAAGCACAGCTCATTTTTGATTGATGTGGTCACACAGGAATGCTACATTTGTAATAATTTTCTGTGGCTGCGTGGATCTCAAAATCAAGTGATGTCACCCAGAAAGGGTTGTTGCAAATGTCAAGAAAATTGTTACCTTGTTGATGTTCTGATCTTCTTTAATGTTTATCTCTAGCCAAAACATCCCCTTAAGATTTTATAATCTTTTAAAATGTTTAGAGTGCTTTTAAAATATTGTATGCTTGTCACCTGTGTAGACATCTAAAAGCCCTGAGAACTGCTGCTGGGCACAACCATCTTGGATCTAATGTCAGCAGCCCCAGCAGACTCAAGTAACATTCTATAGGATTCCCCTTCACCTTCCCTTGCAGCTACATAAAAAGGTTTTGTGGGGGAGTGAGAGGAGAAGCTAGACCAGCATAGACACTAGAAGAAGAAGGCTATGGCATGCAGGGAGGAAGGGGCTGCACTAAGGAAATGACTCTTCAAGAACAAGTAAAATGTGCCAAAAAGGTCGAAGACACATTGCAAAGGTATTAAAACTAGTTTATGGAAAGTAACAATGCTGCAAGTAGGCATTTAAAATAGTTGATTTCTATGTGATTGTACCTTTTTCAGTTGGTGACAAGGTCTCCCAAACTCCTCTTTTCCATCACTTACTGCCACTTTTTTTCTATTTGTCACCAGGTCAACCAGGGTAAACTTTGCCAGTCTGGACACAGGCAGCAATACAATTGTAACATGGGGGTGTTACACTTCCACAGTCTACCCAAAAAAATATTTTGGCAGTAGATACACTGACATCATTGATGTTTAGTTACCATATGATATGGCATTTATTTTTCCATGACACTATTAGATCAATTTGGTATATGTGTTCATGGGACAATGCTTCTACTGTATTTAATATACATAAAGATAATGGGTTTTTCCATACTTACAATATGAATATTGTTTTCAGGTTGAAACCGGAATGGCTATTTCAAATTTCTTGGCTAATTTTACATATTTGCTTAATCTGGAAGTCTGTATGTAATGTGTATGAATCACACACTAAGGACAGAAGTGTTAGCACAACAGCTGTACCAGGGTGAAGGAGGCAGCTGCATTCCTGACCTATGAATATGCTGTGGTAACGTTCATGTAAATGAATGTAGTAGGAAATAGTTAATGGATTGTTCTGTCAACAGTCATTTTATCCATTGTTCTGGTTATTTTTTCATTGTTTGAGTGATACATTGTGCGCTTAGACTGTAAGTTTACCAAAACAACTACTTCATCTATTTTTTTCTTTTTTACACATGTTTCAGAACTAGTAATGCTAAACTTTTGAACACGTTTGATATTAGTAAATTAGCATAAATAGAAAATACATTCCAGAAAGGGTGTATTCATTTTAGGTAAAGTACTGAATAACCAGTGAAATGAACATATTCTGCTCAAAAAGTAAACCATTAATCTCAGTTCTCAGATATTTTGGCATATCTGAACACTCATTTTTTTTACCATGACCAGAGTCTGATAAGGATGAGTAAAGAGCCTTTGCATTGTTTATCATGATTATGATTTCCCACTATATAAAATCATAAAGTTCACAATGTCAGGTTACTCACAGTGGCTGTGTCATGGAGTTCAGGAGCTCTGGCGCTAGTGATGGGGACATAAGAGATGGCCCAAGACTTTGTTCCTGGGGATTGTTTACACAGGAAATGGGGCAGGGGAACTGACAATCCCACTGGACCAGAGTCAGTGGAGATGAGACTGATGCTTAGTGTAGTGCACTACATAAATTTGAGGGATTATCACATATGCAAATGAAACTGGATGCTGAGGGGTTATTATACTTATGCCCAGGACTGGCTGCAAAGGGGTAAATGCATATATGCTGAGTACTGGCAGCTGAGAGATTATTACACATAAGCAAATATGTTCTGAGAGGTTAAAGCACATATACTGGGTACTGAGTGGTGAGGAGTTAACCTACATAGGCGGTGCTGAGAGGTTAACATACATATCTGAAGATTGAGCACTGAGGAGATAAAGCAGGTCTTGAACAGATTACGTGTACTGCAGACAGGTCCCTGAGGGGTTAACGCTTAAGAGCTGGGGGGTGGAGGGGATAATGCTTCTTCTGTGGTGACTAATCGCTGAGAGTTTAATAAATATACACTGCAAACTGGTCACTGATGTGTTAATGCATATACATTGCAGAATGGTCACTGTCGTGTTAGCAATCATACTCTGCTGGTGTAAAACCGGCTATAGAGTGCTGTCTTCTGGACCATCTTAGTCTGAGTGGTAAACCTCCAGACTGTGTTTCTGGGCTCAGTGTACAATGTTTTTGGGGAGGACATGGACAGTGCTCAGCATTCAGTTTGTGTGGAGGGAGTGTGTGACTGAGCCTCTGGAGGAAAAACTGGAGAGTGTGTGCTGGAGAAGAGACACGGGAAAGACCATAATGTGTGTGCTGGGAGGGGGGTACAAAGGAAAGACCAATGTGTGTGTGTGTGAGAGAGTTTGTGTTGGAGGTGGGATCTCACTGTGGAAAGAACAAGCTGTGTGCTGGATTTGGGATGTCATTGCAGAGGGACCAGGAAGGGGCTGATGTGAACAGTGGCAACTTGAAAGTAGAACATATACATTAGATAACATAATAGTATGTTATTGCAGTGTTTGGCTTTCATATAGGGATGGTAAAGAATGCATTAACTGTAATGGAAATACATGGAAAGGACCATTGTCTTTTACATCATAAATACCGGTAGCTGTTTTATGATAATGCAGGCCAGTAATTTCTTCTCCTTTACAGTAGAGACTACAGAATCAGGATTAATTGAGACTTCACATGAAGATATCGGAAGGCTATAAAACTCTAACAGTAATGATTCACTTGGTTGCTACTTGTAGTTGAATAGCAAGTGGAATCTCACTACATTTTTACTGGTATGCTCTTGGCTGCCTCTGCCTCTTTTTAGGAGTTACCCATAGATGTTTGACAGCAGTTGAAAGATGACAAGCTATCTGACTTGAAAAAGATCTCTTTTTGGAAGACACAAATGTGTAATTCCTAAATTGATTGAGCAATTCACTATTACCTGAAAAGTCAAATTCTTCACTTTTCTTCATTGAAAATAACTGCTGTTGGCATTTGTTGTGTTCTGTGTTACCCCACTGACATCCTGACTTTTTTCTGAGTTTTGTTAGTATTCCATATTGATCATTTGAAGCATACTTTCTCTACCACTGGATTGCCTTCTAGCTTCCACATGGGTGCTTGGAAATTTTTGCAGAGTGTTATGCCTTTCCATGGTACAGGTGGCCTGGCTGTCTGCACCAAGAAAATTAATATGGCTAATCCAGGGAGGGTGGGATCTATTCAGAAAGAGGGAAGGATGGAAATTCACCTCTGTCAAGGCCTGTGCTGCCTCCCACCTTCTGCCATGCTGCTGCAGCTGTAGCCCCTGATGTGATGGTTGGGCTCTGATGTGAAGGGGGACTGAGAACTCTGATGTGAAGGGGGGAATGAGGACTCTGATGTGAAAGGGATTTCTGATGTGAAAGGAGGGATTCTGATATGAAAGAGGGCTTTTGTGTAAAGGGGGACTTTGATGTGAAGGGGGCTTCTAATGTGAGAGGGGGCACCTGATGAGAAGAGGACTCCTGATATGAATGGGATGCTTGTGGCATGAACGAGGGGGACTCTGATGTGTAAGGAGGGGGCTCTGATGTAAAGGGAGGGTACTGATGAGAAGGGAGGGTCCTACTATGAGGTGGGGAGGACTCTGATGTGAAATCGGCTGATTCCTAATGTGAAGGGGGCTCTTAATTTAAAGTGGGACTCTGATATGAAAAGGCCATTCAGATGTGAAAGGGGGTCTGATGTGAACAGTACTTCTGGATAAGGGACTTTTATGGATTTTGAAAGGGCCACATCTTTTTTTTTTACAGTTACAATTTCTACATTTTAGGCTGGGGTTCATTGAGATCTTGCATACTTTTAAAGGGTGTTGTAACTGAAAAATGGTTAACAAATGCTGATCTAAAGTCTGATGTATGGTGTATTAAAGTACACCTTTCGAATACTGAAAGAATACATACTACATTCTTGCTTTTCCCTATCTAGTAACAGAACAAGAACTTCAATCAATCCAGGATCATATGGCTATGGAAAGATTCCTTATATACTACCACTACAAAGTGACACAGGCCAAAACGTGCCAAGGAAAAGGAGACAGATTCAACAAAGGCAACAACCTGTGTCTGAACAAAATGCAGCCCAGAGTCAGTCTTTCGGCCTCCCATCAACTCATAGTAAGCTTTACCAGGAGGAACGCTATTCTCCAATCAGGCACCAGTCAGCACAGTCTTCAATAAATCAGCAGTCTTCTCATTCCCAGCCTCTTCCAATAGCACAAAGTTCATTCGCTGATGCTACTAGACAAGGTTCCACATCTCTAAATCTGCTCCGAGATAAACCACTGGGACAACGCGTGCCTACAGCTATTTCATGTACTGGAGCCTACAAGCAGTACAAATTGTGCAATAAACAGGTATGTGCAGTTTTTTTTGCTATCCCTGTCTCCCCTGTGTCTGTATTGCTAATGTGCAAAAGAACCCTGGGCAAAAGAAATGTTAACCTTTGCTGTGGGGCTACCCCTGCACTGCAAGTTTTTTGTATGGAGCTAAAATATATATTTTTATAAATAAATATATATATATATATATA
>NW_017307582.1:385857-388662 GCF_000935625.1 Nanorana parkeri | reverse complement strand
CTGATATATATATATATATACACACACTCAACTGAACCACAATCCTGGCTGGCTCCTATACCACTCACTCCAGTGATGGTATGTCCCTCAGTGTCCCTACATTCTATACACTGTGCAGAATGTGATTACTCACAGGATCTTAGACTACTCGAGCGGAGGGTGATCAAGGTTGACAAAACCAGTCTAAGAGCAAGTCGAGACTATGATTCTTAGCTTCCTAGACAAAAGATCGCTTAACCCTTGCAGTGCAGGGGGTATCCCAACTGCAAGGGATACAATTTGAATTTGAATTTCCTGGACTTCAGCTTTAAATATATTTTTTTCTGGAATTGTTTGTTAAGCGGTAGTCTTCTTGACAGGGTGAATTCAAGTGCCAATTAGTTCTGATACTTTATTTCTTTGGCAAGTTGAGGCCCCTGTTTTTATGCTAGTGTACTTCAGGCAAATCTATAGCTCTTATTGCAAAAAAAAAAGAATTATGAGAAGTTTAGCAAGGCTCTTGAGATTGCTTTAAGGTTCTATCTCCTTTTGTAAATGTATGATCACACTATTTAATCATATATTTTCCTTATATAAAAAGCATGACCTATGGATTCCAAACCTTGGGCCCCCCAGTTTAGGGGGACCCTATTTGTGCTGAGAACAGCCATTGTGTCCCATATGGATTTGATTCACCTTCTTCTGAACCATAATCCACTAATTAGTCAAATCCAGTGCCTCAATCACATCTGTTCCACTTTTGAATAAAAACTTTTCTTTTATTATAAGAAAGCATTACCAAAAGCACTGACTTTTAATGATGGAAAAGAGTGTGGTAAAATTAGTTTAATATTGCTGGACCAATTGATCCTGAACCATAAACAACTTCCTCATCATATATTTTGCAATCATATGTAAGTGTTCAGTAAAATATTCTTAAGTCTTAAAAATAAAATCCTTGTATGATATTTAATGATGGGGACTCTTTTTATACTTTAGGTAGATTTAAAGAGACAAGAGTAAATATACTGTGTGTTATTTTATACACTTTAAACCGCATGGGTGGAAGAAAATCGCCGTCTGACTAAATAAATCACAGACAACGGGAAATAAGCGATTTTCAGAATGTGTCCCTGCAGAGAGGAAAACAGAAGTGCACTGTGGCTTTTTTTCAGTGGTTTCAACTACTCCAATTTGCAAAAATGCATTACTTTTAACTAAGTCTTTTTCATAGAGAAATAATCAAGTTTTCAATTCAAGTCCATCATCATTCTTTTAGCTAGTTAAACATTTTATGTCAAGAGCAGAAAACATAAGTAATGCGGTCTACTGGGTAATCAGTGGCAATAAAATTGTGTATTATATAGACTATAAAATTACACTATACTCCAGTGAGTGTCATAAGTCTTGTTAGGGAATTAGGTTGAAGAATGTTAAATTTAGAGGCACATTTGTTTACTGATAGAATTAAAAGGACTGTAATTGCTAACTGTTTTTTAAGATTGCAAATTGCCTGGCAAAGTCTGGAGATCAGCATAACCACCAGACAGCTATCATCTGTAACACCATAGTAGGAATAGAGTGGAAATCTTTCAATGGAGAAACCTGTACCAGTGATGGCTGTCTCATAGGGGATTTCTCCTCAGTTGGAGAGAATTCCCTTCACTTATGGCTGTGTATCTAGGACAGGAAGTAAATGGAATTCTTTCCATTTGGAAATAGACTGTCAAAAAAAAAACTAAACAGGACTTTTCATACTTTATCCAAAGCTAAAAAGAAATTGAAGATAGATATTCTATAACTGCCATGGTACAAACTAGGTAAATGGAATTGTGCTCTCTGAGATAAGCTTTAAAATATATTTATTTTATTAAATGTTATATCTGTTAAAATATATCTCTTTTATTCATCCTTTGGGGAGTGCATTCTTGTTTTTACATTGGGTTCATATTTGTGGTATTGAGACATGTCCTTTGTTTATTTGTGTGATCTTTAACTAACATTTGATATTGGTTGAAGGCAATTAAGGGAGATCAGGAAAGGCAAATCATACTGTATTAAGCATTACTATTAGGGTTGCACAGATACCAATTACAGTACTCGGTAAAACTCGCTGTAAATATTATGCAGTTTTATTTGTGTTTTAATATGAAGATTATGCCATCTGTACATATTTTATTGAAGTTGTTCTTACTGAAGTGGTGTCAGAAATGTAAAGTTATGGTGATCCTGTTGCTACAGGTTTGAAACAAATCTAAAGACAACTTATTTAAGAAGACGCTCCATACCTTTCCTTGATTCTTGACACCATGCTCCTTTAAGGCAATATTTACTTTATCAGTCAGCGGCAGTCTGAATGTAATCATACATAGTACGATTACACGTGGTTTGGGATAAATGATTGTCCCAGGACACAGCATAGATTTTTTATGTTTCAGGATTCTGCACCATACCTACATTTGTTCCAGATGCTGAACTCTTCTCACAGATGCAACATATCGAAGGAAGTCACCCCTGCACAAAATAATTATGTAATTGTAATGGGGGTAATGCCACATATAGAGCTGGGTAAACATCAGTAGATAAAAAAAAGATTCTACATTTGCCAGTTCTCCAAACAGGCTCAGTCTAAACATCATTCAGTTATTTGTTTTGAAAAAAATCTGGATGTTTTCCTAAATGTACAGAATATTACTGGATATTGAGTTAATATAGGTATATTAAGCATCAGAGATTGTTGATCCAGGGTATATCCGATTGCCTTATGGGATCAGAAAGGATTTTTTTCCCCCTGTTGGAACAAATTGAGCCATGCTTTATGGGGGG
>NW_017307582.1:381540-384959 GCF_000935625.1 Nanorana parkeri | reverse complement strand
TTGCCTTCCTTTGGATCAACAGTGGGTCATTGGGGGCATAGCGTTCTGTTTAGGCTTTTCTTCTTTTTTTTCTTTTCATATCTCTATAGGTTGAACTCGATGGACAACCTGACTAACTATGTAACTATCACAGTTTATTGCACCTAGCTCCTGATATTTTTTTATCTGTTGCTTTTGATGACCACAACACAACAAAACAAGTAAACTATATCATGGTCTAATATGTGCTCAGTTTCTAGGTCCTTATATACAGACAGTCCCCGAGTTACATACATCCGACTTGCATACTACTCCTACTTACAAACGTAGGCTATTACTGTACAGCAGGGGTAGTTGTAATGCTACCGCGCTCGTGCCATCTGGAGTGCCCACCTTTTTGGGTCTAGTTTGTAGTGCTGTACGTACATTACAGGAAGTTGGCTCTTGTTAGAAGTGCAGACGAGGGGTGTCCACCTCTTCTTCCGGGTCACTGTGAGGTTTTTACTGCTGTCTGTATCCTCATTAGAAAGATTTAATCTCACTTCCTGTCCTTGAGGCAACAGGAAGTGAAAGGAAATTTACCCCTAGGAAAGGAAATTCGCTCCTGTAAGAGTGATCATGGGAAAAAGGTGTCTCCACTGAAGCTTTATCACTCAATCAATCCTTGTTTCCACGACAACCCAAACTTTTCAAAATCCAATTGTCACAGGGACAGAAAGTGAGGTGAAATCTTCTGAACAGGCACACACACACAGCAAAACAAACTTTACAGTGGGTAAACCCTTCCCTATGATATCCAAAACGAAAAGAAAATTTGGGGGCTGGAGTTGCAATTTACATGTTCCAACTTACATACAAATTCAACTTAAGAACAAACCTACAGTCCCTATATTGTTCGTAACCCGGGGACTGCCTGTACTGTCATATATAGACCATCATACAGTCACGTGATATGTTTGCCCTCTGTTTTTTCTATAAGTTGATATCTTTCTTTCTTCACCTCTTCTTCCTTCTTTTGTGTAAAAAAAGTATGATGAAGAAGTCCTAAATTCATAGTGAAATGTTATCAAGATGCTTCAATGTAACTGGTGCAGAGTAGTAAAGAATTTCTACACCTGCAATACACTTCATAAACACTGATTTACTCTGCTGATAATTTTTCTTTGCTTTGTACAAGGTGCAGGGTTTAGCGAAAGCTGATGTGTATATTCAACTCTGCTTGAATCTGGTGTTAATCTACATAAATCGTATAGTTGAAAGCGTATAGGGGGGTAATTTATCAAAACTGGAGTAGACGAAATCAGGAGCAGATGTGCATGGCAACCAATCAGCTTCCCTCTTCAGTTTGTTCAGTTAAGATTTGAAAATGAAAGAGAGAAGCAGATTGGTTGCCATGTACAGCTGCTCCAGATTTTGTCTGCTCCAATTTTTATAAATTCCGCTCATATAGCCTTATTGCTATAATTCATACAAACTCTGCTTTACCCTATATTTATATTATGTGTTTTGCCTGGGATTAGAAGGAGTTACAGTAGTAAACTACATTAGCTTATACATGTTTAGAAATAAATTTTAAGAGCCAGTTGTGAAGCAGCTACACTTCTTTACACACTATACAATATAGCAATATATTTTCAAAATCTTAATATTATGTGTAAATCTTTCTTCACCTAATTTAGCGAAACTATGGGATGGAGGGTAGCTATAATTTTGGCTGTAAGCATGTACCATACAATCTAGTAATACTTCCCTGCTTAACAACACAATGAATATCATTAAAATTGTGGACTCCACACCCTGCTAAAGACACAAACTTAATGTCCTACTTAAAAATGTACATATAGTTCATGGGCCTGAAATTCAATGTTGTGGTTCAAGTAAAGCTCCCTGGTGGGTACTAACACACATCATAAACCCCACATGTGTAACACACTACAGAACACTTGTGCAGCATTGGTGGCCCACTACTGGAGAATTGCCTTATAATGAGCCTTCCTAATGAATGACCTATTATTTAACCTCTGTAAAAGAAGGAATGTACTGTAACAATTAGAGGAGCACTATAAGACACAATGCTGAGTATGAATGAAGCTGAAGAAATATGAGACCTGACAGAGGGCAGGAATCTGCATGTCATCAAGAATAAGTTTAGTCTTTGTCCTTGAATTCAATAATGTTTTATGTAGCTATAGCTACAGCCCGTAATGTGATTTACAAAATGTAGCCCCAAATGAATATTTTCGGTACATGCTTTATTAATGTTCCACTGGTAGTCATTGGTAGTAAATGATGGTGGGTAATGTTTGGCATTTCAGTATGTTCATTGTTAATTGAAACATCAGATACTCCGGAAGTGAACTTTGACATTTTGAACCTAATGATTTTTTAGATTGCTACATACTTTGCTTGTGACTTGATAATTAACTGAAATATGCCTATAGACAATAATGAAGGGAAAAATAAGTCACCCTGGACTGCGAAAGCAAACAAATAGCTTGCCAGACTGGATGAAATGAGAAAAAAAAGATTTGTGATTTCACCTCTGAACCTAGGTTACTTGTATTTAGTTAATGTTGTACAGAAAGTAGAAATAATGGTGCACGTTTGTTTTTTGCAGTCATTTTTTAAATTTATCATTATACTATATTTTAACAAATGATAAATTGTTCAGTTCCTTATGGGTCAGCTACAAATATCTGTAACATTTTATGCACTAGAAATACTGTATATGGACAGGGCTGCTACATGTGTTTTTATCCTTAGAATATACATGCTCCAAAGTATGACAGAGTGAGAAAAGAAGGGTCAATCGATCCATCAGCAAAATAACACTATAGATGTTACAGGGATTATCAAAATTTACTTGTATCTACAACAAATAATAAAACCATAGCTACTTGAAATTGTTCTAAGCCAGCATTTGTTAAAGTATAATTAAAGTCTTGTTTTTTTCTTTTTTTGCATATATCTACTGCTAGCAAGCAGTAGATATATGCAAAAACATAAAAAATAAATAAAAAGTTACTAAAAAGGTAATTACTTACCTGTGTCTGAAGATTCTCGAGCAGCCATGAAGGATGATGGGGTGGGTGCATGCGCAGTAGAGATCTTCAGCCGGAGAAGAGGAGAGACAGCATAAATCAATGCACGCAGCGGACAGCGTGCATGCAGACAGACACCGTGGGACACAGAAGACACAGCAGTCAGCTAGAGGGACTCCTGAAAACAAGTGGAAGGAAGAAGATGATCGGATCAAGAAGCATTATTTAAGGTAAGTCCTTAAAGCATAATTTGGGGTGGGGGGGACTGTGACCTTAATGTCACTTTAGCCTTTTTTTCAGTCACAGAGTGCAAATTCTCGGGGCACCCCAGTCCAAAATCTAAAAGCTTGAAATGTTAAAAACACGTTGTCCCTCCAAAATCCATACCAAACCCTTATA
>NW_017307582.1:346524-381525 GCF_000935625.1 Nanorana parkeri | reverse complement strand
TTATCTTCACAGCCCCCTTTCACATGAGAAGCCCCTCTTCACATCAGATAACCTTCTTCATTTCAAAGGCGTGACTTTGTGTGACATTTTTGAGGCACTCTTGAGAAAGCCAGAAGGCATACCATTGTGCCACGGCACCCTGGTTGAAAAAGACTGCTCTAGGCAATTCAAATACGCAGTCTTTATTTAATTTTTGCTTACATTATACTATTTTATTAAATAAGGTTCTATGTATTTAGAAAAATATGGATACTGATATCAAAATATAAATGAACACCGATGTCATAGTCTTTCTATATCATATAATTATGCATTACTTTTGGTGTCAGCGATACAACACATTTAAACTTTTAGAAAACTCTTTACAAAAGAACAGTAAACATCCATGCACTACGATGTTTATTCTATTAGTGCTTGCCCAGGCTCTATTTGGGGACTGCAGCAGATCTCTGGGCACAATAATAATTAATCACTGATACACTCAATATAATAATCCCATTGCAGAAAAAATGGTCTTATGAAGACCATTTAACTTTTCACATATAGCTTTTGCATACCCAAATTATTGATCAAGCCTGTTCACGGCCTTATTGATAAGGATTGCAATTTTCTATGTCCACCATAATATTTTAATTTATTTACAAGGCATAACAAATAGAATGGCAGGCTACTCTGTTGGAGCTTGATTTTCCACCAATACAATTTAACCATACAGCACAAGAAGAGAAGTATTCAAGGCAATGTTGTCAGACTGTCCTGCCATTTTCAAAATGTGCCATAAGATTCGCACACATTCACCCATTTTTCAACCAAATTGAATTTTCTACATAAACTTTATTTGTAACAGTGGTTTACACCCATTTGAGATTCAAGATTTGCCTTCTGAAAGCAGCATAAGACAAGATTGTGTGAAAATGTAGGCTAGTGTCCCCATAGCAAGGTCGCAGTGATAAAGCAGTCCCCTTCTACGCTGATACCAACCATATGCCCTTCATCATTGGGTGGGTGCTTTGAGAGGGGGTTCCCCCAAATCACCCTAGCACGATGCTGTTCGGCATCTGGCTTTTCTGCACCTCTGTGCCCAGGAGGGGGTACTGGCAAGGAAAGGGGGCTTATATTGCATCTACCTCCTCCCTCATGGGGGGGGCAAGCAGGTAGTCACCTCCTTCCTGGTGAACTGTTTGTTTGGCATATGGGCAATGACAGTAAACGCTTCATGACATCGCTTTCCTTGGCAAGCAGAGTCAACAAAGTCAATTGCGGGACATGCAATCCTATCTGAGACATGCAATCTTATCTGCGTCACCTCCTAAAGAGGTGAGGTGTGATGATAATGAGGTCTGGTAAACCCCAAACTGAGTGGGGCGTTGTACAGAACACAGTGCAACCCTCATTTTCCCAAATTTGCAAGTCAGTGACCAACCATTTTTAAAACTCTGTTACATTCCTGTCTGGTATGGCAAAGAGTGCCAAAGAGTATTCAGTACAGCGCTGCATGACGGAATAAATGTCAGTCAAAGTACCGCAGCGCTGAATACTGAAAAATGGCCTGGATGGGAAGGGGGTTTAACACCGCGGATGTCAACTGGTTAAGGTTGGAACTGCTACAATAGAAAGGGTTAACTGCAGAGTTAACTGACCCCAGTGGAGATCACTCCCAGTCTGCTGGCTCCTAGAATGTTGTCCCACACCACTGGGATCTGAGGCTGCTGCCATCACACATCCCCCCAATTCCGACCTGCAATTACTGGAGAGGATGGCGCGGGACACTTATGGACATCTGTGGAACCTGGAAAGGTAAATATTAGTTAAAAAAATAATAAAGTATTGTTTTGTGGCACATGTTTATTTTTATTTTTGGGAAGGCCTGTGTTTTTCAGGAAACCCTCTTCAATGCACCCCCATGTCAATGCTGAAAGGCATGTGGGATGGAATGAACATAGTGAGGGGGATCTGCAAGCTTGCTGGTCTCTTGCTATGGGGTCACCAGTCAACATGCCTGGCCTAAATGCAGAACAAAAATACAAAACAGACTATTACCTTACCCGAAGAATAACTGTAAACCAGAAATAGCAATAAACAGAAAGTGACAAATGTTCTTGTGGCACAATGGTAGCTGCACATGTCACTCAGGGGCATAGGTTCCTGTAGCTGACAAATGTCAGCTTAAGAAGGGGGAGCGAGCATCTGGACAGGAACTTTTCCCCAATAAAGGATATACAGTAACTGTTAATGGTGGGTAGGCATTTGCTAGAAGGTTTTTTTTTTCAGTTGCTATATTGACCTAATGACTGGAAATTCTCCAGCTGTTCAATTACTCCCCTACTGCTGAAACTTTGTATAAACTGTTATACTGTTTCAGCACTATGGAAGCATGTTGACATGAACAAAAGGACATTTCTGTTATTCAACAAGATTCACCCAAAACATTCCCACAAAAATGTGTCCAAAGGTGCAATATTAGAATTCATCCTGGCAGGATTTGAACCAACACGATTTGTCCAGTGAATGTCATATCATAAAGCACATGTTCAGACAGGAAGTTACACCAGTGAATCATTGATAAATACTCCCTCTTACATTTCTGTGGGAAAAATGAATAGCAATGGTCATGTACAAAACCAGGTGTTCATTGACACTATTCCATTATGTCGTGGGGTGTCAATGAAAGTTATGAGATTCTGCTGCCAAAAATATCTCTATAGACTAATCATTCTTGTCTGTCCTAGATAATGTTTAGATAAGTGGAAAGAATGTGTCAACATGTAGTAACTGTAATGACCATCACTGTGCGTGTATCTAGATTGTTTAAGCCTTGTGTCAAAGTGGTTGAATATTTGTTTTAGCTTAGTATACTTCTAGGAGAATGCTTGATATACATTTTGTTGCTCAAAGCACACTTTTATAAGGAACGTTAACTGTGACATTTGCCGAGATTAACATTTTGTGTATCTTTTTGTTTGTGATTAGGCTTAAATATTTTAAACAACTCCGTTTTTGTAGATGGTATCTGCGGATAACATTGATAAATTCAAGAAACTTCTGGATGAGTTTCTTCTTTCGCAGAATCTACAGGGATATGGGAAGTGTTAGAGTAAGATAAATACACACTCCCGCTCGCATACATAGATTGAACTGGATGGACCTTGGTCTTTATTCAGCCTTACATACTATGTTATTATGTAACAGTAAATCATTTTATATTCAGTTTAGGAAATAAACAAAAAACACATTGATTGATCATATCAAACTTGGGCAAGACTGATATTTTGAAAGTCATATTAAATTTCACTCCCAAAATAATGTAATTAAATCCTATAGCAGCTACATGTAATTGGAGATGAGTATTTCAGTTCATGTGCACCATAGTGTGAGCTGGATTGCACCAAGTTTCAAAAATCTGCAAATTATTGATGGTTCACGGCAAAAAATCTCAGTCAATCCAATTATTCTTTTCATTAGTCCCCATACTTCCCTGTTTTCTTCTGTCCTTACCCAACAGCTAGTCAAAACATCTGTTCTTTCCAGCTCTTTTATAGCTTTTATTAGTGTTCACTATCATAATGTGCTTCAGGAAGTGGTCTCACTCATCATCACCATCATGTCCACTACACTGCACTTCCTATATTACAGAGTTTATTATAACAGCCTGACCAAAGGGTGAAGAGTTTGGAAAAGGCAGGAGCAGTGAACAATCTAGGCCAACATAGCTGATTTGGAAAACATTTCCAATTCAGCTCACTTTCCAGTTCAGCTATGTTGTCCTAGATTGTTCACTTCTCCTGCCTTCTCCAAACTCTTCACCCTTTTATGAATAACCCTGTATATCTTGCTACATCCCATTCTGATGGATGCCCTGAATTCACAATGGGTCAAAATGCTGTTGTACTGCAGAAAACTAACTAACTAACTAACTAACTAACTAATTAACTAACTAACTAACAGAAGACATTTTTAAAAATGTTTTAATCATCTGCTAATGACTGTCTTTATTTGCATATATCTCCTAGACGAGAGTAATAAAAATACAGCTTGATTGGTAAACAAAAAATATTAGTGTTAAATAAACATGTAATAGTTTACATCAAATTTCGACATCTTTTCATGCTAGGTTGTTAACACATCTGTTCATGAAAAAATACTGACTTATACATTTGGTTTTCTCTCTTGCTCCATCACCCTGTAAAATGGTGGTAATCTCCCAGAACATCCATGAATAAGGGGAGATTATGACATTCATCTGCCCCTCCTCTCGTCCATTCACAGAATGCCTCAAATTCTGCGAAAACGATACAAGACATTTAATGGATGGACGAGGTGAAGAGTGACCAACCCACTCAAAAAAAAAAAAAGTCAATAAAGTGTCAGAACTACATCTCTCTATACTTATTTCAGGTCAATGACTCAGGCAGCATTGGAGTCAAAGCATCAGAATGAAAGCCAGGGAACTAGCATTCTCAAAGGAGAGTTCAGCAATGGCAGCTTTCATTAATTGCTCATGAAAGTGTCCCTTTAAAATAATCAAAATATTTTTAAAAGTACACTGTATCTAACAATTGTTAAACAATTTTAAATATGGGCTCTCAAACCACAGATGTGTAAGTAAAGTAGGAGAAGTCTTTAACCTTATAGTTGTTAATTTGCTGTAAAGTTCCACAGGCCTAGTGCTTACTATTGTTAGGGGACCCATTTAGCAAGGCTATATTCTGCTATGCATTTCACGGGAAATCATGTCATTAACAGCATTTTCTATATCCAATGTTCAATGTTAATTAGGAAAAGATTTTTCCTCACAAGCAGACGGTAACATGATCATTCTTGAAGCAGGACACATGTCTTGAAGAAACAACAGTAGGCGAAGTCTAGTGGATCTCTAATGGTGTTAAATGTACAAATTTAATGACACTGACATGAGACCCTCTACTTCCTTTGCCAACTACACCTGTGTAAGGAAAACACAACACCAACCCTGACTAGTTTCTAGGATGTTCTGAGTAAAACACATTGTGATCATCTGGCACTTTACTGCTACTTTGATTCAGACTTTAAATATACCAGCTGTGTTTATACATTCTTAATGCTGAACGCGGGCACCTGAATGTAGAACCATTCTTTTTTCTAGGTCAGAGTTACCAGGCTGGATTCCTCCCTTTCTCTTCAGATGAAAAATACCTTCTTTTACATTTTAAAAGACCATTAAACACATTCCTTTCTTGACTTGGGTTATTCTACACATACGATAGGTTTGTTCTTCATATTGTGCTAGTGAGGGTATCTGATTGCCATATACTTATTGTTTGCTGTGAATTGGTATTTAAAATAACTAGATACATATGCCATTTATAGATATCCCAACCTCACTATATTTTTTACAGTTAAACCTTTTCAGCTATAACACACATGCAGACCTTCGTGACCAGGAAATGATTTGTTACTCCCAATACGGAAAGCCAGATAACAAGCCAAAATACAATTCATGTGCTATTTTTGCACATATTTTCTTGTCAGATTATAGAGCTATAGAGTTCAAGGGTCACATCTAAATTTTAGCCAGTCTAAAAATGTTAGGCATGCGAACATACTATATTTATTTCAGTGAACCGTGAACCTGTCAGATAATAATATTTTTAGAAATCAAGAAACTATTTGTCTCTGATCACAATTTTTTTACAAGGATGGAGCTACATATGTAGTATCTCATATGACAGTTATAGGTTCAAGAGAAAGAACACTTAATTTATATTGCCACTTGTAATTGACACCCTTCGTCCTTTAATGCTATGCAGAAAGCACTTATAGTACTTAATGTACTGATGACAGGTCTATCTTAGATCTTAGGTTGAAGTATGGTTCCTGTAGGCGTAAAACAACAGCAGGTCCATCAATGAAATTAGTAGTGCTGCCTATGCAGGAGTTACCAGAAGATCATTTGCAGCATGCCCTTGCTATCTTGATCATAATGTGATAGAAAAATATGTGGATCTCTAAATATCAACAAATAAAAATTTATTTTCAACAATTGTTGCTTGTCTATTTCTATATTTTTTTATCTGTCAAAAATTGGATTGATCACCAGCAGAGGCAAGATATACAGTACATATATACAGTACATTTTTTCCCCCAATAAATTAATATTGAATTTTACAGATAATTCCATCTAAATATGAAGCTTAGGTCAATGCTGTTTTTTTAGAGCTAATGTCTACAACATGCTTCTAGGTTATGATGAACTACTGGACTTATTTAAATGTATTGTAATGCTGCAAAGTCAACTTCTGCTGGAACTAGTAAAACTCTACAGTACATCCAGAAACATCAAAAACTTGACTTTCAGTGAGAGGAAATGAAAGACATATTTTATACCCCAGAAGAACCTAGCAAAAAACAAAAACATCTGGAATTCTTCAGCATAGGAAAACAAGCAATCTCGTGTTGACTGGCTACATTAGTTTGTGGCTGTAAACCTAATATACCGGTATATTATTTGGTTGACAAATAATAATAATTCAAAATAGATGTAGAGCCAAAAGAAATCTCACCGCTCCAATTCCTTCAGACCTCTATGAATAAGCCTTCGGGTGAAACATGTGAGAGGTTGTAGTTGGTTGGGGGTGTGCAGTGCTGGCATTTGTAGCTTTATACACTTTTTCACTGACATACTGGATTTGCTGTGAATTTTAATAAAGTCTGCAGTATTGGAATTCTCTGAATAGTGCGGTCTGTTCGTATACTACCAATTCAAAATAGATATTAACAACTTATAGCTGTGCAACATATAGAGTTTTTGTTGTTGTTTTTTTACCATTATAGTATTCAGTATGTTATATTTATGATTCCCTTGGAAGGTTGATGCGTTATGCAAATGTTATACACTTCAGGACCCTTAATTAAGTCTCTTTATTGATGGATTTTAATAATAATAAATAAATAATATTTTCACAACACATATGATTATAATTATATCATAAAAAAATGCCACACCTTTACAATCACCTAAGTAACAGGATCAAGTTATACATTTATATATTGCACATTCCCTATGACTGAGAAGACCCTCCTCCGCATGAAACAGAGTAGAGCTAAGCGAATGTACTTACATTGGATATATTATAGTTACAGTTATAGTTACAGTATACTATATTGTATGTAAGCCTATTCACTTAGCTCTTCTCTGGTTTATGAGGAGTGGGCTCTTGTACTCCGCTATCAGCAAGTATTTTCTATACTGGTCCTGAAGAAGTGGATCAAGGGAATAATGTAATATGCTCTATACCTTAATGGTAAAAAATACTGTATATGCTGTGTATATATAGATATATATAGATATATATATCTATTTTGAAATTTAATATTTTAATGATTTATTATTTTTTTTTTACACATTTTTTTGTGCAATGGATCTTTCATGCGTGCTATATTAAAGATTCCCTGTTACTTCTTGATAGCATGCAGTTTAGAGACTAATTTGGCCTGCTTTTTTGATCCTCATTTAAAATATTTCATGATGAGTAGAGATGATTTGATCCCCCAAGGAATCCTAGTTCACTGAAAACTTCTAGTATGGGGCACAAGATACTTTATATAGAAATAGGCTGATGTGTCCCTATCAGCGGTCCTGCATGTATGTGGACCCCCAGCTATGTTTATACTAGCATGTATGTCTTTGGGTTTCAGAGTTATACTTCAGGGGAGTACCCAAAAAGGGATACAGTAGCAACAGGTTATTGATGCATCGTATGCAGTGGTGCTCATGTGGAGTGCAGGCATACTAAAACACAAATTGATTAACATTAAGTAAACAAAAACAAAAAAAGAGCATGCTCTGGTAACACTTTGAATGTCAAACTTTATCCAAGGAATGTTTTGTATTCCACATCCAGTGTTGGGCCCCTCTTTATGGTGTTTACTTAGGCTTCCCAACTTTAATCTGTGGCTTAAGGCCTAATTATATTTCATGTTCCTTTCGTGCTATGATTGATGCATTGAATCTTTGTTAAAAGGTATCTAGTTGCACTTAGCTTTAGGTTATGATATACAGCTTTGCGTTAAGTAGCCAGTAATGTTACTGGAAGCATCTCTTGTCAAATGATCGGGCTAGTCTGCTGCTGTGACTGTAGCCTCTAAGCATTTGGTCCTGCATTTCGATTTGGAATGGTTAAAATGTCCTGTATTGTTTGAGAGGTATTTTCATCAACTGTTTGAGAGGTATTTTTAACAATTTTCTGACCAGGAGAGTTTCTAGAGAATACAGCTTTCAGGCTTACTAAAAAAAAAACTACACTCCTACTGATATTATATAACATTAGCACTCATGCATTAGCAATAATTGTAGCAAATAAATCAAAGACATTTTCTAATTAACCACTTGCTGACCGGGGTGTTTACACCCCCTTCCTGTCCAGTCCATTTTTCAGTATTCAGCGCTGCGGTAATTTGGCTGACGTTTATTGCGTCATGCAACGCTGTACTGAAATTAATTTTATACCATTTTTTGGGGACAGATAGAGCTTTCTTTTGGTGGTATTTAATCACCACTGGGGGTTTTTTTTTGAATAACATTTTTTATTAGTTTGCCGTAGTCAGATACAATGGTCCGTAAACGCACATAGCACAATGCCAGACAATATATGGTTAACATACAGACATTCTTACATTAAGTGCATTAGTATACTGTGCTACATTTAGTTAGTAGAAAAGTCGGAGACAGTAGCCCATTTACTTGTAAATGCAGTAGGATAAGGAATATTTCCCCATATATAGAGAGGTCAGCTACAGCTCCAATATAACAATAATCGTATAAGTGAACAAAAGTAAAAGAAAATAACATACAAATAAACTTACAAAATAACTATAGATCAACCAAATTCCATACACGTCTGGATCCTACGTCTATGTGTTAGGTGTCCCTACGCCCTTCCAGGGCCCTTGCCTCTGTCTAGTTCAGGTTCTAGTTGTTTAACTACGGGCCCCTTTGCCCTAGGGCGGTTCGCTTCCTTCCCCACATAAGGTAGTGCAGGGACTGCCGTACCAGCCGGAGCTGCAGTAGTGAGTATGTAGAAGGGTGATATAGAGCCAGCTAGCTCCCTGCTGTTTGGCAAGAAGTATGTAGGCGTTGTACCATACAGTATTTAGTGAATTGGAAGGGGGATAAGATGCTAGTCTGGGTGTGTGGCGGAAAGACAAATTCGATGAAAGGAAGCCATCTTCTGAAAAAGGACTTAATTTTGTTATTTTCCACCAGATGCATTTCTGCGTCTAGTTTATCTAGGTGAAGTAGCTGTATTAAGTCCTCCCTCAGCCTAAGAACAGTTGGTGGGGTTGGGGAGAGCCATTCTCTCATGATGCACCTCTTGGCCGCCAAGAGCGCCGTACAGACCCACTGCTTGCTATGTTTATTCAGTGTAATAGAGGATGTGGTCTGCCCGTCCCAGTAGTTGAACAGCAGTAACAAGGAATCTAGCGGAATTGTCTGACCAGTTACAGAGGACACCAGGTGAAGGAGCAATGGGGCAATGGTTCGTCAAGGTAGAATCCCGGTCCTGAGAGAACGTTCTCTGGAAGGCTATATATGCTCTGTGGATAATTTTGAACTGAGTTTCTCTCCATTTCTCATTCCCCCACAGCTTTACATAGTGAGCGCTATCCCTCAAGAATCTTGCCAACTATATCCTCCGAGGGGATATCCTCACTCCACCTAGACAAGTTAGACGAGACCAAGGAAGGGATGGAGACTTGCCTCAAGTGAGGGTATATGTCTGAGATAGATGCCCTGGTATTTGGAGCAATCCTATCGGTGAAGGACATTAGTAGACAGGTGACATTTGAGGGGCTCAGTTGCCTGACATGAGAGGTGGCCTGCATGTAATGCAAGAAATCTGTGGTCGGGGTTCCGTATTTGTCGGTGAACTCTGAGAACGATAATAGCCTTCTTTTGTCTACTGTGAGAAAATGTGAGAATAGGGAGATACCCCTTTGTTCCCAACGCAGGAATGTAGCATGTGCCTCACCCTGAGGGAAGGAGGGATTTCCCCTAATGGGCAGGTGTCGGGTTATGCGCGGATTTAATTTAAGATATTTGTGTGTTTCTCTCCATGCCACTATGGTGTCCCGTAAAAGTATATGGGAGCGTATCTGGGGGGGGGTATATTGGCAAAAGAGCAATGCAGAAGGTCGGGGAGCATCCACGGCTTTACCATTGCCGCCTCTAAGGAGAAGTTAGAATAATGTGAGGAGGAGTATAGCCAATCCAGGGCATGTCGAAGTAGGCAGCTCAAATTGTAAAGTCTAAGATTAGGAAAAGCCATTCCCCCACTGTCTCTAGGCAGGAACAGTTTTTCCAAGGAGATCCTCGCCCTTTTGCCTTGCCAAATAGATGCAGTGAACTCCCTGTTGAGCATTTGCACATCTTTATGTTTCAGAAGGATAGGTAAAGTTTGCAGGGGGTATAGCAATCTGGCAAACGGGATCATTTTATTTAGGTGTATCCTACCAAATAGGGAGAGAGGGAGATTCCGCCACAGGATCTTAAGTCCTCCCTCAGCCTAAGAACAGTTGGTGGGGTTGGGGAGAGCCATTCTCTCATGATGCACCTCTTGGCCGCCAAGAGCGCCGTACAGACCCACTGCTTGCTATGTTTATTCAGTGTAATAGAGGATGTGGTCTGCCCGTCCCAGTAGTTGAACAGCAGTAACAAGGAATCTAGCGGAATTGTCTGACCAGTTACAGAGGACACCAGGTGAAGGAGCAATGGGGCAATGGTTCGTCAAGGTAGAATCCCGGTCCTGAGAGAACGTTCTCTGGAAGGCTATATATGCTCTGTGGATAATTTTGAACTGAGTTTCTCTCCATTTCTCATTCCCCACGGCTTTACATAGTGAGCGGTATCCCTCAAGAATCTTGTCAACTATATCCTCCGAGGGGATATCCTCAATCCACCTAGACAAGTTAGACGAGACCAAGGAAGGGATGGAGACTTGCCTCAAGTGAGGGTATATGTCTGAGATAGATGCCCTGGTATTTGGAGCAATCCTATCGGTGAAGGACATTAGTAGACAGGTGACATTTGAGGGGCTCAGTTGCCTGACATGAGAGGTGGCCTGCATGTAATGCAAGAAATCTGTGGTCGGGGTTCCGTATTTGTCGGTGAACTCTGAGAACGATAATAGCCTTCTTTTGTCTACTGTGAGAAAATGTGAGAATAGGGAGATACCCCTTTGTTCCCAACGCAGGAATGTAGCATGTGCCTCACCCTGAGGGAAGGAGGGATTTCCCCTAATGGGCAGGTGTCGGGTTATGCGCGGATTTAATTTAAGATATTTGTGTGTTTCTCTCCATGCCACTATGGTGTCCCGTAAAAGTATATGGGAGCGTATCTGGGGGGGGGTATATTGGCAAAAGAGCAATGCAGAAGGTCGGGGAGCATCCACGGCTTTACCATTGCCGCCTCTAAGGAGAAGTTAGAATAATGTGAGGAGGAGTATAGCCAATCCAGGGCATGTCGAAGTAGGCAGCTCAAATTGTAAAGTCTAAGATTAGGAAAAGCCATTCCCCCACTGTCTCTAGGCAGGAACAGTTTTTTCAAGGAGATCCTCGCCCTTTTGCCTTGCCAAATAGATGCAGTGAACTCCCTGTTGAGCATTTGCACATCTTTATGTTTCAGAAGGATAGGTAAAGTTTGCAGGGGGTATAGCAATCTGGCAAACGGGATCATTTTATTTAGGTGTATCCTACCAAATAGGGAGAGAGGGAGATTCCGCCACAGGATCAAATCTTTGCGTATCTTCTCAAACAACGGGGGGAAATTGAGGCTGTAAAGTGAGGAGGAGGTTTTGCTAATCTTAAGACCTAAATATGTGACAAATTCCTTTGCAATAGTAAACGTTTGAACAGCGCTCAGGTTGGAAGCTGCCGTGGGGGTGAGTGGGAGAATTTCAGTCTTGGAGATGTTTATGTGTAGGCCGGAGAATGTACTGAATGGTTCAAAGGTGTTTTGGATTTTAGGGAGATCTCGGGCAGGGTCGGATGTAAACATGATTATGTCATCAGCGAAGAGCATCACTTTAAGCTGGGTGCCGTGTAACGAAATTCCAGATATATCTGAGGCATGTTGAAAAAACAATGATAAGGGTTCTAGGGCAATATTAAACAAAAGTGGGGAAAGTGGGCAGCCTTGTCTAGTGCCCCTGAGTAGTGGAAAACTGGCAGAGATGAAACCAGGAGTGCATACTCAGGCGCAGGGAGAGGAGTACATAGCATTGATAAACGACTGGAATCTGCCAAGGAGGCCCATCCTCCCCATGACCTCAAACAACCAAGGGAATTGTATGCTATCAAATGCTTTTTCAGCATCAATGGATATGAGCGCCATGGGGGAAGACGGGCAGTCCCTGGCGTAGTACAGTACGGTTAGTAATTTGTGAATGTTAGATACAGCTGAGCGGGTTTTCACAAAGCCCACCTGAGCGGGGGAGATCAGTTGTGGCAGTACCCGCGCCAACCTATCTGCCATGATTTTGGAGACAAATTTTGCGTCGCAGTGGATGAGGGATATTGGTCTATATGAATTTGGCTGAGCCGGATCCTTCCCCTTTTTCGGCAATACTTTGATATAGGCCTCCGTACCTGTGGGTAAGTAATCCCCTCCCAACCACATTGCTGTAAAGACCTTGTGTAACACGGGGGTTATGTCCTCCTGCAGCATTTTGTAAAACTCATTGGTTAGACCGTCCGGTCCCGGAGACTTTCCATTGAGAGAGGATTTGATAACTTGTGATATCTCTGCCAAGGATATGTCTGCATTCAAAAATTCTAGGTCCGCTTCCGATAGCCTTGGGAGAGATATAGGGGTTGATTTACTAACCTTATAAACACACCACGAACGTGTATACACCTCTGCAGTGTGTTCCCTCCCAGCATGATCTATGGGTGGAATCTAAACACCTTTGTAATGTGTACACACCCAGCAGGTGTGTTGTGCAAAGCCCTGAAGGAATTCCAAGGTGACGTTGGGTAAATTAGCTCTATGTTGTGTTGCTTGCGTTGATGAATACAAGGAATGTAAATGCATGAGCTAACCATTTTTGTCTAAACTGTGAAGCAGCATTATATATGCATCATGTGCATGATTTTTACATATATGGCATTAGTGGAAATATGCTTTTAGAGACTTTTTGGTTGATAAATACGTTTTGCTGTGTGAAAATCACACACACCTGGTGTGTGTGTGTGTTTAGGTTAGTAAATCACCCCCATAGAGTCAAGAAAATCCTGTCCTGCTGCCTTGTCTACAGGGGTTGACGAATATAGTGCTCTATAGAACCCTTCTAGGATATCGTTCATCTGTTTAGGATCAGAGGATAAGACCCCCGAGGCGGACCTCAAGGAGGAAATATGTGCTTTCGGGGCATATGGTTTGGCTAAGTTTGCGAGCAACCTCCCTGATTTGTTCCCAAATTTATGAAGGCTCAATTGAAAACGGGATTGAAAATAAAGGTGTTGCTGGTTTGTGGCTTTTGCGGCACGCCACAGTTCCCTATTTGTCGGTGAGGGATCAGCCGAATACGTAAGTTGGGATGTACCTAGAGATCGGCTAGCTCGGTCAAACTGGGATTTAGCATGTTTCTTCTTAGCTGCTACATAGGCCAGGATTTTACCCCGGAGGAAGGCCTTGCCCGCCTCCCAGTACAGGTTGGGTGTAATGACATGATCGTTATTATGAGAGTCATAATCCATCCAGGCCGCCACCAGCATGGATTTAAAAGAGGCATCTCCTAGAAGATGGGAGGGGAGTCTGCAGATGTACGCCTCACCTCTTGGGATAGAGGAGCGCAAGTCCACTAAGAGGGGGGCATGGTCAGATATAGTTATAGGAAGTAATTGGGTGTCTTCCACCATGGCATCTATTGGACTGGACGTCACGATGTAATCTATTCTGGCAAATGTGTTATGTACAGCTGAAAAATGTGAATATTCCCGCTCGAGTGGATTTCTAAGTCTCCATATATCCACTCCATAAGTCCAGGGTATCTGTCAACTCTGCCAAGAGAGTAGGCCTGGACGCGGACGGTGTGGGACCTCCAGTGAAGCCAGAGGTCCTGGATTTGTCCTCCCCCACTATCATGACAGAGTTGAAATCCCCCCCGACAATTTTGTGTGGATTGTCATCCCGCAATATCCATGAAGTGATCTCCTGGAAGTATTGGGCTGACTGCGCGTTTGGAAAGTAAAAGTTATAAAGTGAATAGGTTTTGTTGTGGACAGTAATGCGAACGTATAGCTTCCGACCTTCGGAATCTGTGTCCATTTGATCGATTTTATAGGGTAGATTTTTATGGAAGAGGATGGCAACCCCTGCTCTCCTGCCTACTGCGGGGGAGCAAATTATCTCCCCCACCCAAAGCTTCCGCATCCGAGCTATATCTGCTTGGGGCAGATGCGTTTCCTGCAATGTCTGGTTTCAGTTTCTTTAAATGCCTAAGAATTTTCATGCGCTTGGCAGGCGACCGTAAGCCATTAATATTCCAGGAGATCACTCGCATGCACAGTTATATAGGAGAGGAAGACATAAATCAGGATATATACAGTTCAATAGCCTTAAAGGAGAACAATTACGAGCATTATTGCATTGCAATCTAGCATTATATTCAGTCCCAGATAGTGATACTACAGTTACAGCGCCACCTAGCTTAACCAGTAGGGCAGAGGAATCATGAGAGGCATCAGGAGCTCGCAGTGAGCAATATAGCGACCATGTATGGTAGATCAAATAAAACATCAACAAAAAATTCAACAGGGGGTCAACCGGACCCAAACGTAATCCATAAAACAAATGGAAATCAACGGTAGATAAGAGAACCATTTCCAGGACTAGAACAGTGACTTCTCTTTTTTCCTGATGAGCACAGCAGGGTCGATAGTGGCTCCGCTAAGCCAGGAAGACAGATCCCACTAGCTGCAGTAGGCTGTCGACAACAGTCTGTGCCTCGACCCACATAACGTGAAAGTTAAAGATATAGGTAGAGGGGGGTTCACCATACCGTAGGGAGTTTGGCAAAGAACTCACCCAGGGTGTCCAGGGTACCAGGCCGCTAATCCCTTCCTGGAGAAGATAACATGAGGGAGCCGAAGGAGCTCACCTGCTCCCGCCCAACCAGGAGCACAGAAACTGCGTTGTAAATCCGGCTGCCGATCCGCAACTCACGGTGAGTCCAAGGGTGTCATCGGAAGTCTGGGCAGTGTCTTCTTTGCCGGGGTCGACTGACGATGTGGCCGAGGAGAGCGCTCAGTATCGTGAGAGGCGATGGTATCCAACATCCGATGAATATAGGCCGTTGCCTCCGCCGGGTCGGGGAAAGATTGTTGCGATCCGTCTGGGGCTTGGAAGCGGAGTGTTACCGGATACGCCAGGGTGAATTTCACCTTCCGCTGGAAAAGTGTTGTGCATAAGCCACTGAAGGCCTTGCGTTTCTTGGAAACTTCCGCTGAGTAATTGGCAAACAGCAGGAGGCGGTGGTCGTCTAGGTGAGGCCCTTGTTGGTGCGGAATGCTTGCAGGATCGCCATGCGGCCGTTGTAGTCTAGGTATCTAACTATGACCGGGCGCGGCGACTTCCTCTCCAGATTCAAGGGTCCCACTCTATGGGCCCATTCCACTCTGCAAGGTAGGTGAATCCCCAGTATGTCAGGGATATTGTGGGCACAGATGCTCGCCAGGGATGAGGGTCTGTAGGACTCCGGGAGTCCGATAATAGTATTTGAGGTTGAATAAAGACATTAGTCCATCAAGTCCAACCTATTAGGATCTCATTCTAGGAGTACCCGTACCCCTGTATATTACGGTCCCTTAAGAAATCGTCCAAAAGTTTCTTGAACAATTCCACATTATTTGCTGAAATCACTGTCTGTGGCAGTGAGTTCCAGACCCTAACTGATCTTACTGTGAAGAACCCCCTTCGCCCCTTGTGCTGGAATTTTTTTTCCACCAATTTTAGGTGGTGGCCTCTAGTTTTTGTAATGGAGTTAATTTTAAACAGTTTATCGCTAATGTTGCTGCCACCATTGAACATTTTGTACATGGAGATCATATCCCCCCTCAATCTCCTCACCTCCAATGTGAACATGTTTAAATTTAGTAGCCTTGTCTCGTAGCTCTGGTCCTCCATACCCCTAATTAGTTTGGTTGCCCTCCGCTGGACTTTTTCCAACTCAAGGACATCTTTTCTTAGTACTGGTGACCAGAACTGGACCGCGTACTCCAGATGAGGTCGAACCAATGATCTATAAAGTGGCAAAATTATAGACTTGTCCCTGCAATACATCCCCTTTTTAATACAGGACAAGACCCTGCTAGCTTTGTTTACAGCAGCCTGGCACTGCAAACTACCTTTCAGTTTGTGGTCTACAATGACCCCCAAATCCTTCTCCATTTCTGACTTCCCCAGCGGCATACCCATAATTGTATAACCCATTTGTTTATTTTTAATTCCAAAGTGCATTACTTTGCATTTATCGACATTAAACCTCATCTGCCACATTAATGCCCACTCCCCTATTTTATCCAGGTCCTCCTGTAATGTTATAGTGTCTAAGTCCGTGTCTATTACCCTCCCTATTTTGGTGTCATCCGCAAACACGGAAATATCGCTGTTAACACCCTCCCCGATGTCATTAATAAATAAGTTGAACAATATGGGACCCAGCACAGAACCCTGAGGCACACCGCTCATTACACTAGCCCAGTCTGAAAAGGTGCCATTTACAGATACCCTCTGGACACGTTCCCGTAGCCAGTTCTCTATCCACGTACACACCACCTCATCTATGCCCATAGCCCTCAGCTTGTGTAGCAAGCGTTTGTGTGGTACCGTATCAAAAGCCTTTGAGAAATCCAGATATACCACATCCACCGGCTTACCTCCGTCCATATCTCTACTTACCCCCTCATAAAAAGTTAGCAAGTTAGTTAGGCAGGAACGGTCTTTCCTGAACCCGTGCTGATTGTCATTAACTATCCCGTTTTCCTGAACAAATTCTACCAGATAATCCTTTATTATGCCCTCTAGCATTTTACAAACTACCGATGTTAGACTGACCGGCCTATAGTTCCCAGGTTGGCACCTTGCCCCCTTTTTGAATATTGGGACTACCGTAGCCCTCTGCCAATCACCGGGGATCCTACCAGTCATTAAGGAGTCCTTAAAAATGAGGATTAATGGTCTAGTTATAACCTGGCTTAATTCCTTAAGTACCTTGGGGTGCAGGTTATCCGGACCCACTGCTTTGTTTGCATTGAGCATTTTAAGTCTTTGTTGTATCCCGGTTTCTGTCAACCACTGGGGTATATTTTGAGTTAAACTGGGAGTTTTATCATGTGTGTCAAACCCGTTTCCCTCCCGAGTGTATACTGAGGAGAAAAAAGCGTTCAGCGCCTCGGCCCTCTCCTTGTCGTTTGTGACTAGCTTCCCGCTTCCATCCTTTATTGGGCCTATCTGCTCCTTTCTCACCTTTTTACTGTTAATATATTGGTAAAATTTTTTGGGGTTCTTTTTACTATCTGCGGCGATATGCTTTTCGCACTCAGTTTTAGCTGCCCGGATTTCTAGTTTGCATTTTTTGTTACATTCTTTGTAGTTAAGGAACGCCAATGCCGTCCCTTCCGTCTTATATTTTATAAATGCCGCTCTCTTGTCCTTGACGTGTTGTTTTACAGTTTTATTAAACCATATTGGTTTAGTCTTTGATCTTTTATTTTTGCTCCCTAAAGGTATACACTTTGAAGTAGCAGTATGTACTGTGTTTTTAAAACAATCCCACATCTGGTCTGTGTTTAGGTTTTGAAATAAGTTTTCCCATTTTATTTCCCCCACTAGGTTGCGCAGCTTCTCAAAGTTGGCCCTTCTGAAGTTTAGGGTTCTAGTCCTTCCAGTACACTTCCCTTTTCTGTGTTCAATATTAAAAGTAATCACATTGTGATCACTATTACCCAATGACTCCCCAATTACAATATCCTCGATTAACTCTGCATTATTAGTGACAATTAGATCTAAGATGGCATTTTTTCTGGTAGGAGTCTCCACCATCTGGTCCATGAAGTTGTCGCGCAACATGTTTAGAAATCGCCCCGCCTTTGCCGAACCCGAAGTTCCATTGGCCCAATTTATGTCTGGGTAATTGAAGTCACCCATCACGACTACATTGCCCTCTCTCCCAGCTATTCCTATCTGTGAGTGAAGATTGACTTCTCCCTCTTCCCCTATATTTGGAGGTTTATAGCAAATACCCACGAGAAGTTTACGGCTAGCGTCCGTCATATCTAGCTCCAGCCATAGAGTTTCCACGTCTTCCCCATTATTTGACGTGATATCGTCCCTTATATGCACATATAGATTATTTTTTACGTAAATGCAAACACCCCCCCCTCTTCTCCCACCTCTGTCCCTCCTAAACAGGTTATACCCCTCTATATTAGTAGCCCAGTCATGCGTGCTGTCCAGCCAGGTTTCCGCTATACCCACTATATCGAATTCCTCTTCAATTAGCCTAATTTCAAGCTCCTCTATTTTATTTGCCAGACTTCTAGCGTTGGTGTACATACATTTAATTCCTCTCTTTTTGTGGGACAAAAGTTTACTACCTTGTTGTTCCCCACTATTTTTATTGTTATTATTCTGCCTTGATTTCGGTCGTCCGTTGGTAGTTATACTTACATGTGCCAACGGATTTCCTATATTGACTGGAGTGAGCCCACTATTATGAACTCCTTTTTTACTACTTTCTGTGTTATTTTTACCTATGATTAAATTATCTACGTTTAGTTTAAGTGATTTTATTTTTATACCCTCCCCCCCACTTCCTAGTTTAAAAGCTCCTCCTCCGGCGGGATCGATTTTCGAGATCCTCCACCTGGTCCAGCAGATGTTGCATGGTGTGCTGGGCTGTGTCCAGTCGGGAGGTCACAGAATCAGTCCCCTCCTCCAGCTGAGCTATACGTTGTTCCACCTCGGATAATCTTTGCGCCTGCTGAAGAAGATCGGCGCGTAAAGCCTGGATTCCTTTGTTTAATGCTTTGGCCACCACGTCTTGGATGGTTTGGCGCAGCAGTTTGGCGACCTACGCAGCGATTAGGCCATGTTCTGAGAGCAATGGGCGGTCCTCCTCCGAGGAAGGGCTCACGTATGGGAGAGCATGGGCAGCAGCCATCTTGGAGGGCAGTTGAGGCCTCTTCGGCCTAGTTGGCGTGTTTTTGCTCCGCGGCCTGTTGCGTTTATTTGCCAGAAATTTATACATGAGCGGGTCACTAGTTCTCCTTCACTAGTTCCCCGAGGCGTGGAGACGTTATTGGGAAGCCGAGATGCTATTTTATAAGCCGATTAAACCTGGCAGCGCGGGAGCTCTCTTCCGTGCGACCGCTACATCAGGCGCCGGAACCGGAAGTCGGTTTTTATTTTTTACTATATAACAAAAAAAGTACAGAATATTTTTTTTTAAATGGTTTTCCCTTTATTATTTTAGGAAACATTTATTTTTACCCAATGTTTTAGTAAAATATAAAAGACGGGTCATGTCGGGTAAATAGACACTAAACATGTCAAGCCTTAAAATTGCGCACGCCCACGAAATCGCAAAAAACCACAATTGGCCATAGGTGACGCTTTAAAAGATTTTACCGCTCATCAGTTTAGTGTTATCAGTGATTAGTGGCCCTAGAATTATTGCTCTCATTGCGACGTTCGCGGTGATATGTAACACGTGCAGCATAATTGGAGCAATCGTCGTTTTTGCGTGTAGGCGTATCTAATGCATTTTTGCGCATCTACTGTATGTGGGGGTTGGGGAAATGTGTGTGTTTTTTTTGTTTTGTGTGTGTAAATTTGTATGTAGTTTGTGAGCATTTTTTAAAACTTTTTTTACACTTCCCTTTATTGTTATCACATAGGGTGCTAAGAAATCCCCTATGTGATAACAAATTACAGTTACAGGTCCCCTTTATGGAGACATCAGGGGTCTCTAAGACCCCTAATGTCACCTAGGGACCCCCAGAGAAGCCCTGGAGCACAGATCTGCTTCATCAGCTTCTCTCCGGTTTCTGTACCAGAGAGTGACCGAGGAATGCGGAAGTGATGTAATATACATCACTTCCTGCTTTCAGAGACCGGGAGGAGAGCGGAGGGAGATTGCGTACTGACCTCCCTCCGTTCTCAGTGCTCAGAGCCACATCGCCCGGGATATGGATGGACGCCCGGAATCCCGGGGACGAGAGGTAAAGACAGGGGGGCGCACCCTCACTTGCATCATACAAGCGTTCGTGCGTCTTTACAAATGCCGGACCGCTTGCATGTAAACCGCAATCGCTGGCCGTTTAAAATCCAGGCGGTTTCCCACTCGTGTGCGCCAGGGGGCATGCGCGAGCGAGCGGGGACGAAGGACGTCTAAAGACGCTCACCCGCATCCAGGAGACTCCCGTCCGGCCGTCTTTCAATGTTCGGCGCACGAGAGGTGGTTAAAGTAGACACCATAATACCCAGATTTGGACAAAACAAAAAATACCTTATTTTATACTGGTCTGTATAACCTAGGTAAATAAAACGTGCAAGGTAGAGATGCAAAACATCCTTATTTCTAATTATCTGATGGGCCAAGTACTCCATGTTATATTTTTGCAAGGGCCCCTGTAGAATTGCAGACATTGTGATCAATGGCTCTGCAGGAATTCCCACTTTGTGATAATGATTATCCACTGAGCGGCTTATGTAATATTGGTATTTTGGGCTTGGATCACATGGTGCTAAAAACCGATCAGACACTGGTCTGATTAGCAATCTTGGAACGTGCTATCAGTTGATGGTTGAAAGGTTATGGGATTTCTTTGTAAACAATAATTTTAAATAATTCTGATACCATTTTCAAAATGTTAGCCTGTTCACAGAATGTTAAAAAATATTACCCTGACTCCACCCACTATATACCTTCTTCTTTTCCACATTTTCCCATTCAGCATTATAAGCAATACAATGTCACAATTCTTTGCTCAGGAGCACATTGTACCTGAAAACATGAGTCTCCCCATGCCTCCATACAGAAAAGTCATGTCACTGCCTCTCATCCTCATTTTAGCAGTGGCTGAGCTATGAAAATACCACAACTTTCCTACCCCAAGCAAGCAGTGGAGAGTCTGTTGACTATCCACATTTTAGGCTTAGCAGCTTATTTATCTGGAAATATGATTGCTTTCTACCCATAATACTTTTGGAAATATTTTTTTTTTTTAATATATTTGGTTCAATAGTATATTGTCCCTGAAAATATCACTCACATCTGCAACTCATATCAATCACACTTTTCCTTGCTCAACATCCAGGTGTCCCTGAAAGTACCACTTTTCCCATATTTGGTTTATCAGTGTCCCTGGAAATATCACTCACTGCTTTCTGAATTCAGCAGTACCCCTGCAAATACCATGCCAACTCACTTCAGTGCCCTTGGAAATTTGATTCATCCCAGTTATGGATTAACCTTTAAGAGATACCTTGACATCATTAGTGACCACCCTATACATGCCATTCTGGAGGTGTTGTTTATTTTCAATACTTATTTTCATTAATCCTGCTTATTCTGCACCTACATAGCCCTGGCATAGATCACAGTAGTGGCTCTATAGAGAATATCTGTAAAAAATAAGTCAAGGCAACTGGACTTGCTGTATTTTTCTTGAAGGTGTTTTACTAGTCATCCAACCAGCTTTCTCAATTCAGAAATACATTCTATAGAGAATGTAATATCCATTCTTTACAGATTCTAGGCACAATGAAAGGCTGGCTACGGTAAGGCGTATGCTCATGGGCTATTCAGATTTGAATGTTAGTGTAGCAAAAAATTATTATAAATGATAGGGAATGAGCCAGGACTGTTCACATTCATTTTCTCCTGTAGCATAGTTGTGACTATAATTGTTTCAACAATTTGTAACCTGAAATTGGTAAATTGGTATTTTTTTTATTGGGAAGTCACAGACATTTTTTAAAGTTGCTGCGGTGCATTATATCCTTGATCTACAAACAGCTGAAGTGCATTAGCATATGCAATTCTGAAGAAAGCCTTCACCTTTTCAGTGTGAGCCTTTAACTTTCAAAACAAGAATGCCCCCCCTTCCTGGGCATTAGACATTGCTGTAACAATTGTGTCTTCAAGGGGTTCCACCATGAGGCAATAGGATAAAACAATGTTTGCAACCAGAATAACTTAATTTGTTAAGACTATTGCCAGCATAGGCAAATTATTTCAAATCATCTGTTTAATGCAGAAAGTTTTCGGTTTATACAACACCTTTTATTGGCTAATCTCAGAAGCATGTAGGAATTACCTAGCTGCTTCACAACCCTTAGAGTACATCAGGTTGTATGCAAAATGTTTTCTGCCTGTGTGTATCGGGCCACATAAATGTGGGTGAGTCACAATCCAGTGGTGTCCAGCAGAATTACAGACTGTAATTACAGACAGAATTACAGACTGATAACTGTTTACAGTCCTGTTTTAAGGAAGCGTTTTTCTCAATCCTCAACTGTGCTTGAACTGTGCTGTGATTCCATGACAACCGGCGGTAGCAGTGGGATATTAGAGTGTGCATGTTGCTTTTCAATTGCTACCTGTATCCGGATTGGGGAACTTTGGTGCTGGTCCATTTCTGAGGATGTTTGATGGACAGTTATACCCTACACATTGTCTGCTTTCCCTGGTCCCTGTACCCTTTGTAACCCAACTCGTGATAGTAATGAATGGGGAATAGATGTGTGGAATATGGGTCTGGGTAGCAGTTCTGATAGTTATAATGACGACTTTCGACCTGTAAATTTAATTTTGTTTATTATGTAAAACCAGTGCCACCTAAGGATCTGGTAAAAGGAAGCAATGCACCCATTTTTATAACGTATGTTCTTAGCAGACATTAGTTATTTCAAACCAGAACTTTTCATCTTGTTACAAAATCTCTCTGTAAGCAAGTCAGTTTTTTTCATTTATGACAAGTATAAAGGCTTTACAAATTGGAAGAATGGGCAGATGTCTAGTGGCTTGGTATTCTCAAAAAGATTTCTGCCTTTGTATGGTCACTCTCAGGGGCTTATGTGTTAATTGCATTGCAAAAATTGATAGTTGTAAGCTCTTTGGTTGCTATGGACAGTCGAAAGGTTACTTTTTACCACACATTTCCTACATGGGCCTTTTAGTCTTTTGATGCATGTGCAACTAATTTCTCATTCCAGCAGCCAGCACTAGCAGCCTGAATTTGTCTACCTAAAAATGTTTGCTAATTTTTCAGGAGCTGATGGGTATATAAGATAAAGGTAATTACATGCTATAAGTTGAGCAATTAGTCATGTAGTATGTAAAATCAATATAGGTTTTTACCTGCCTGTAATTGCCTTTCTTGAATGGATAAGAGTGTAAGAGTGTTGTGTCAATAGATTTGTATTTATACCAACTGCCTGCTTTCATGTGCACACAGTTGGTAACGCATAAGCACTATAAACTTTAATAGCAAATGATATTAAATGTGCATGTACTGTATCTCTCAAATACACAAAGCATAACCCACATCTTTGTAATATTGCCATTCTGCTCAGAGCCACAGATGAAAAACAAACTTACAGTTTCTCTACATGCTTTACTGGGGCAAACACCCAAAAATTAATGAACATTGACATGACTGTTTAGTTTGTGGTCATATATTAATGTCAAATATACTATATATTGCAACCTTGTTGCTCTTGGGTGTCCAATATCTTATACAAGATTTTAGGTAAATATTTTTTCCAAACTGTAAAACTGTAAACTGTAAAATATCTGCCATTTTGTGTTATTGCAAACATCTGCACCAACATGTTATTGTGTAGTTAAAATATTTTCCCGTGGGTGGGCTATTTTGTTTTATTTCTACAGTGTAACACTGTAACTTGGTATAATCCATACTCTAAATATTTTCTCTGAGGGCTAAAATTCTAGTTAGTGTGTCATGTATCATGATTGATGTTTAATGCTGCAACCTGCCATTTTTGGTTGCAATATTAATTATGATACCTTGCTCTAAAGTATGAGCAGGAAATAGATTAAAAGGCCCTTGTTAAACTACAGTGAAGAGTAACGTGGTTCCATCATGTACATAACATAATATTTAACTTGGACAACATCTGCTATATGCTCACATGTTTTATAGGCTGGATTTAGTCTACATCTCGGGAGCCCATAAGCACAAAAATTGTGTATCCCTTATCCCCACCTATAAACAGGCTGCACCCCTGTTGCACTGCATTAAACCATTTGTTTTGATCTCAATCACTGCTACATAGTACAGCAAAAAAAAATACCAGTTGGTCCAGAGTAGGATAAACTCAAGTTCAAACTTGGTCCAAATCTGAGCTGCTCCAAACAAGGAATTGCCATGGGCACTTCCACCCTATCAGCTGTGGGCTGAGGATTTCCCCCTGCAGTTGCATGTAAACAAAAGGGCAGGATGCTTGTGTAGACATAATTGACCTTATATGGCCACATAGTCATATTAGGTAAATGCAATTTACCAAATAAAGGTATGTAGCCATATAAGGTTAGTGATGTCACTGCATCCCACCCCTTGCTTATGTCAGGGGTGGGGAATTCCTGATTGGGTGGTGCAAAAGGAGCTCATTCCTAGTCCAGAGGTACTGGGAGCTGGAGTGGCAGGTGAATTTAATCACTTCAGCTTCTTCTACTTAGGATAACGAATGATTACATCTATTGATTTTCATGGAAAACAGGAATTTAATTTACCAATAATGTCCTACAAAGCTTCTTTATTTTCTATGCAACACAAAGACACAAAGCCTTAACGAAAAAATATAATTTTTTTTATTTGACTAGTGTTAGGTTTAAAACAACTAGTGTTATTGTAGATAAGAACTTAATTTTAGCATATTTATTGTTTCCTGTATAATAGTACCGTACTAACTATTAAATAGTAACATTTAAAAAAAAATATTAAAAAGATATTGTAATTTTTTTCCCCACAGATTGCTTCAGCTGACATTATGTGCAGGTCAAGGAAAACTCTCTTGATCTGCACATAAAAAAACGAATAAAAAAACTTGTTTGTTGCGTTGTTTGTACATGAGCCATTGTCAGTGTTCCTGCAACAGAGACCAGGGCGTTGATTTACGAACCTTATAAACACACCACGAACATGTATACACCTCTGTAGTGTGTTCCCTCCCAGCATGATCTATGGGTGGAATCTAAACACCTTTGTAGTGTGTACACACCCAGCAGGTGTGTTGTGCAAAGCCCAGCATGAATTACAAGGTGATGTTGTGTAAATTAGCTCTACGTTGTGTTGCTTGCATTGATGAATGCAGGAATGTAAATGCATGAGCTAACCATTTTTGTTTAAACTGTGAAGCAGCATTATATCTGCATCATGTGCATGATTTTTCCATATATGGCATTCGTGGAAATATGCTTTTAGAGACTTTTTGGTTGATAAATAAGTTTGCGTGTGTTTAGGTTAATAAATCACCCCCCAGGACTCACTGTCAAAATGACAGCTGGACTTCAGTTTGTTGCAGGAGCTTCTGTACAAACAAAACGTGGCATTATTTATACATGTGCAGTAGCACTGTTAGTGGGTCCAGTGCAAAAAAGCCTGCAGCTTTGTTTACACATATACAGGAATGCTGACAGAGGTTGGTGCGTTTTGGGTGTGTAAAGCCCATTTCCACCTTTCCAGAGGTGTTTTAAAAAAGAAAAAATGTGCCAGCAATGTACACCAAGTATACATGAAGCAGACATATGCAGTTGATGTATATGGAAACAGAAACTTACATTTTTTAATATAGCTTTCCTCTTCATATAGTGAACATTTGTGGCTCTGTGCTGTGTAAGCAATGTGAAAATATCCCCCACAAGCCCCCCTTCCCTGGACAGTGTATTGTGTGTAAAGGCAGAGCTGGTGTTTACTGATCGTGTTACAATGGGTGACAGGGAGGGGGCAGCTGATTAAAGCATAATTACCATGCGACCCTGGTGTCTGACTGAATTTCCTGTGGAGAAAAGTTTGAATTTTTATGCTGCAGGCTTGATAAAACCTTCATTAAAAATGAAGAAAGCCTGCAATGTGAGTCATGAAAATGTGCACATGTATGTATCATCAATGCACCTCTTCATTACTACAATAAATGCAAATCACTTACAAAGGTGGAAATATACTTTAAAATTGTTAAATGCATTTTAAAACACTGCTAGTATAACTATCTAAAATCTATATGATTCCCCCAGTCAGCTACAAGAGTGGATATGATGGAGATTGGAAGATTTGCACTTTGAGCCAACTGAGCTTTGTTGCTCTGCCCCATGCTGCCAATCTAATACATTCTGCAACTTCTAGATGCTAAAGTTGGAGGTGTGACTGGTTGGTTTCCCATTGCCTTAGGTGCTGTGAGCCTGGTTCAGACAGATCCACATTATTATTTCTCATAGTATATTTTATACACATAAATGACATACCGAATATTTGAAGAATTAAAATATAACAAATGGAAAATGTAATTTTATTTGGACTGTTTGATTTCAGCGGTCTCCTAAAACATGTTGTATAGTGTGGGTCTGCTAAATAATAGCTTAATATTTGAAACAGTCGTTTCTTTCACCATCTTGTTTTAATCAGAGCATATGACTTTTATAATAAAACATACAGACATTTTACTCCCTGGTCAGAAACCATATTAGAGTTTGCGGTCATAAAATGGAATTACCAAGCCATGTTGTGCTGTGCATAAGACTTACTGCGCTTTGTATTTGGAAATTCACTGTGACTCATTGGAAGTCACAAATGAAATCCAGTGTGGAGTAACAGTCTGCAGATACAACCGCTTACCACATAATACGCTTTCCTCTTCTTATAGGGTAGTACATTGTTTAAGGGAATTAAATAAAGTATTTTTACCATGAGTTGTAGTGTTCATTAAATATTTAAGGGCTCTTTTCTGTAGCTTAAAGCCCAATTGAACTTTCAGTTTTAACCAGGTAAATACTTTCCAGGTGCATCAAAACAAAAGGTAAAGTTAATTTACTGTAGAAAGCCGCCACATCGTGAGTAGAAAAGCTTGTCCCCTGCCAGCATGCTGAAGAGAAGACCTTCACTTATTTGTGAGGAAGCAGTGGTCTTTCTGCAGAACTCCAACATACCTCCTGCAGAAGCAGACCTCTAGCTCTGCAATCTGTACAGCTCGTACTCACTTCTAATTGGAGAGCTCTGGCTCTAGCTCAACAGGAGATGAGTCCGAACACTGCTTACACACAGAGAGCAAGGGACTTTCTGTACAACATACTGTCAGGTAGACATGTGCGATTCGGTTCGTTTCGAAATTCGTTTCGGACATATTTTCGGAGATTCGGAGATTCGGATGCATCCGAATTTCGAATTACAGCTAAGACGAATGCAAATGAATCCGAAATTTCCGATTTCCCGAAATTCGTTATTGGACGAATTTAGTTGCAGCAAAATGACATTAGGAAAAAAAATGACAACATTTTCCCTCTACAACAATTCTATGGTTAAAGGTTCAGAGTCAATAGTCTAGTGGTTAGCGTAATTTTTTTTCCCTAATGTAATTTTTCTGCAATTAAATTCCTTATTGGACGATTTTTCGTTGCAGCAAAATGACATTAGGAAAAAAAAAAGATATATATATGGTTAAATCAAATAGTAAAAAGTCCAGACTTTTGACAAAATCCTTTAATTGAAAAAAAAACAGTACATTTTCGACTATTCCTTTAATAAAAATTTTTTACAAAAATGGCTCCATCGATGTAATCCAGAGTCAATCAGGATGCAGGACGCTCCCCTAATGTCATTTTGCTGCAACGAAATTCGTCCAATAACAAATTTTGTCCATAATCCGAATCCGAAAAACGAAACTAAACTAAACACATTTTTTTTTGTTTCGAAACGAAACTAAACAAATGTTTTTTCTTTGTTTCAAAATGAAACTAAACTAAACAAATTTTTTGCTGGTGCACATGTCTACTGTCAGGGGACAGACTTTTCTACTTAGGATGTGAAGCAGCAAGCACTAAGAATAATGTGAATCACAAATACTAACATCAATAAATATGTATATATGTACTGCACTGAAATGCACTCACCAAACCAAAATCAAGACGTGATATGCAACATTTTAGTGGAAAGGGATGTGCACATGTTCTGTTTTGATGCACCTGGAATATAATCAGTTACAATAAACTGAAGGCTCAGTCGAGCTTCAACTTTGCTTGTCCACTTTATTAAAAGTGTTCTCTAAACACAGTCTAAATTTTTGTTTAAGCACTTCAGTACTGGCATGTTATACCTCCTTCATTACCATTTTCCAAGCTTCCAGCGCTGTTCAAGTTTGGCTGAGAATTCCTCCATCACTCAAAACTGTAACAAAATTAATTTTATATCCTTTTTTTTGGGGATAAAAAGCTTTCTTTTAGCGGTATTTAATAACCATTTTTTTTAAATTGTTTACTGTATAAAGTAAAAAAAAACAAAAGAATTGAACAAAAAAGTCTGTTTCTCTTACTTTCATTTATGAATCATAGCAAAACAAAATTCAGGATGGTAAGAAAACACCCAAAATGACCCCTTTTTGGAAAGTAAACACGAAAAGGTGATCTGATTGTTTGCTGCAATTTTTTGGAAATAAAGTAACATGCCGGTATTGGGTTAACGCTTGGAGCTTGGTAATCGTGCACAAGATACAATAAAAATAATAATAAAAAATTTACAGGTCATAAACAGTTGGAGGAGGGGAAAATGGTAATGTACAGGTCACATACAGTGGGTGGATGGAGATGAAAGGGTTAATGTATAGATGTGCATGATACGGAAATTGAAATGTTTATTATACAGGTCAGAGCAGAGATGGAATGGATCTAACATAAGCAGGAGAGGAGGGGGGTTAAAAGGGTTAAAAGCATCTGAAACTTTTTTTTTTTTTTGCTACTGCTGCAGCTTGTTTTTACGGGTAAGTAATGAATGAATGACCCATTCATTACTACCTTTACTCTCTCCTGCCTCTGATGGAAGAGGAAGGGCAGACCTTGGCATTGTATACGTTGCCATGTGAACACTGTGATAACCGATCACAGGGCACAGAGCTGGTCTGATCAACTCTGTGTCTAAAGCCACAGCTTTACACTGTCTATTGACAGCGGGAGCAGTGGCCGCGTGCAAATGAGTTCACGGAAGGACATACAGGTATGTCCTCCCAGAACAATGGGGCTGCTGACCAGCAGTATATATACAGTGGCCGGTCCGCAAGTGGTTAAAGATTGTTAAATTACTATATATATCTTTATCTGAAACTTCTATATTGTACAAAATGAATAGAGGTATGTTCACCAAAGTGTAAATGTCCACACGAATGCAATTCAAATGCCAAACACATATTTTTTTCTTTTTTTTCAATTTCTTTTTTCAATAATCTTTAATTTTTTTCTTTTTAAAAAAAAATCTTTATTTATTTTTGAACATTGATCTTTTATTTACATTTGTAAACTTGTTTCTACTTATTTTTTCTTTTTCAACTTTTTCAACTGTTTTTCTCTTCTGCTCAGTACCATGGAGGTACCGAGCAGAATAGACCAAGCCGAATACTGCTCGGCGGCATTCGGCTATTGACTCACTGCCGTTCGCCCCCTATGAGAATAGGCCAAACAGCAGCGAGTAGGCTGCCGAAGGTTCGGCTCAGCCGATCCAGATGTTGGATCGGCTAAATCGAACTCCTTCTGCACTTCAACAGAAGGCAGCCAAAGCAAGCCGATGTACGGCTGAAATCAGCCGTACAAGCCTGAAGCTCACTTTACTTTGGGTTGGTTATTCACTCGACTGCCTTTGGCAGCTTTGTGAATAACCGCCTATATGTTTGCATATACAAACAATCATAATTTAACCAGCTCAGCATCCAGCCGGGCCAAGGCAACCCAACAGTTTCAGAAAGGAGTCTCAAATTAATTAAACACATGCATAGTTCCAGCAGAAATGCAGGACAAGCTTAGCTCCACCCATGATGCCAGCGGTGTTCAAGTCGACAGCGCAGTGCTGCTCAAAACTGATTTCAGCAAGGTGGCCAGATAGAGTATACGGTAGCTGTGGGGGATTCTGCTTTTTAATGGGGAACGCAATCAAAGGATAAGCAATTGCAAATTCTAACCTTCCTAAACCTCCTCCTTGCTGATTGTCTTCTGAATATGATACATGAGAAAGTATTGTGTTTATTAGCTCCCCCACCCCACCCAGTTGATTTAGTTTAACTTTGATTCTAGGTTCTGATGTTTTTTTTGCCTTCACGGCTAAGGCTTGCCAATTGCCTATGAATGACCTTGAATTAGTGGCTAAGATCAAGTGTAGTATCTGTTCTTATCAGTTGTAGGAGGACAGAAAGGACACTGTCACCTATGTAGAAAGGTGGATGGTGGCTTAGTATCCTCTGGTGTAATTGGTGGGCGCCGGATGGGGTTCAGTCCCTCCTGGGTAGATTCTGGGCCGGTTCTGCCGGGCTTGTCCCCGGTGGTAGGGATGAATCTCGGATGGCGCTACCTTCTGATGGGAATGGGTGCTTGCTTGGTCTGGCTGGAGGGTTGGGGGCGGCAGAGCCCGTCGTGCTGTGGGGGTGGCGTCCCAGGGGTGCCAGAGAATCATTTTGGGTGTGGGACCCAACACTGATTCATTGACACGGTACTTCAGCAATTTCTGCACAATGCCTCTTGGACAGGCCTTATGGCTAGTCCTGGGCAATATTTTTGCACTCCGGCCCCTGAGGCCTGTCAGCGTGGTGCACTGGCACTTTAGACTTATTTATTGCCCTATATGCACGATTGGCACTTTTTGATTGAAATTTGATCCACAGAGACTGAGGGTGCAGGTACCTTTGGGGCCTTTTCCCGATGTTGGGGAGGAGATTCTGTGCCCTCATATAGGGTTCTCTGTCTCCTCCCACCTGGGGGGGGGGTCTCACTTCGGGAGAGCCCCCAACCTAGTACTTGTGGGACCTGTTTTGGCAGGTGCCCAAAGGATTGGGGTCCGCCGGCCTTCGGGTAGGTGGACCAAAGTATTCCTTGCCCCTGTCAGGAGCCTTGCGCCTGGGGGGGTCGGGAAATTGTGGCCCCTTCTTTTTAGAAGGACCAAGCACCCTTGTGCACTTTTTTACGTGTGTTGTGATTTCACAATTCACTTTTTCTGTTCACAGGGGATTCGTTTTCGAGCACGCTCCATGGGCTTTAAAAAAAATTGCATTAGTCTAAATTAAGGGCACTTTCAATAGACTGGGTGGCAGTTAGTGCAGTTAAGAAAAACATATTTTTTTTAACATGCCAACAAAACATTGTATAAAATTCGTATACTCTGTTGACAGTGGGAGAAAATCTGTATTGAGGAGGCACAGAGGCTGCCATATGATCTTTCCTACTGGGTCATACTGATCCAGAGGTTCAATATTTGCCAAAACACTGACTTGAAACTGGAAGTATGCAGATCAAGGAGTTATGACTTGACTATGACTTTCTGATCTGCATGCTTGCTTCTGGGCCAGTTTCTCAAAGTACCAAAGTTAGAGACAGCCAAGGAACTAGTAATTTCAGACGACATTAACAATTTTGTTCTTTACATTTATTCAGCATATATATCCTTTAAGTATGGCTAAAGCTACTTTGGATTGAGGGATGGATAGAATGGTTAAATCCCTGTCAGTGTTTTTTTTTTTTCCCAGGATAGGAAATAAGGTAAATCTTTTTTGGGAAGATTTCTCTTTACTTCCCATCCTGTAAATACATTAAAAACGGAGATTGAAAAGCAAACCAAGACCATCTGATGAAGGGAATATATAAAAGCCCCAATACGCATTGGTTATGATTACTGCAATCTTTGAATAAGAACCATTCATCTATTCTTTCTTACATAAGGCTTCGCTTCTTTAGACTGAAGCATACTCCTCACCTGCTGCTGTACCATACTCTGTATGCAGAGCATGAAGTGAGAAAAAAACCCTTCAAAAGTAAGGGAAATGCCCTTCTAGTCAATTATAAACAGGACAGAATGTCTCTATCCCTGTTCTGGTAACAACTCAAAATGTTGTTTTTTTTTTACTTTCAGCCCTGGTAACAGAATTCAATCGAACAAATAGAGTTAATCTCCTGACATAGGCATGGACAGCAAGAGAAACCTGACAGAGGTTCAAACCCTCAGTGTATCCAAAGCGAAAAAGAAAATTTTGGCTTTAATATACTTTATGAGGTACATGTCCAGCCAAAATTTCTTTCTTAGCTTTGCACAGAATGGAGGAGAGTTTTTACTTCAGGGCTCCATTAGAGAGATTTACCCTTACTTCATATTCTGCTAACATTTTAACAGACACAAAGTGAGAGTACTTCTTCAACAGCAACACAGACATAAATGAAAATGTTTTTCTGTAGTATAGTAGGGGAAGGCTGCAACCTCTGTCACATTTTTAATTCTGTCTGGGTCTCTGTTGAAGATTTTCCCTTTATTCCTGTTTAGGAAAACCATTGTCAAGTGAACAAGAAATAAAAATCTGTAAAAGTAAAAATCTGACAGGAGTTTTGCTCCTTCCTTAAGGTGCCCACACACTGACCGAATTTGAGCCAGTTTTTAATGTACCAATTGAAATTCGCACAGTGTGGGGCTGTCGGTTCCCTTTCAGCCGGCATTCCTCAATCAGCTGATCGAAGGAGCCGGCTGGAAAATCTTTGTGCGATCAGAGCCGGCAGCCAATGAGCTGCTTGCTCTGATCGGGTATTCTGACAGGTACCGGCAGCACCTGTCAGAATACAATGCAAACAGCAGCAATTCCTCGATCGACACGCTGTTTGTGTTGATGGAGGAATCGTGTCAATTTCTTGCAATTCAGGCCGGAGATTTAACAAAAGAAATTGACAGGTGAATAGCCAGCTCTACTCTATCCAAAACTAGAAAAAGTGTTTAGCTCATGTAAAAAAAATTGACTTGCACAGCATAGATGATACCCATTTCCTCATTAATGCTAATTGTTTCAGGGTTTTTTTAAGCATGGTATTGAGCTATAGAGCAGTTCAGCTAATCTTGGTTTAGAATGTTGAAATTATGCTGTGACTCTTTAAATGCCAGACTCATTCATGAGCCAGGAATCAGACCGTGTAATTGTCAGCCTTGATTTTTAGGTGCAACACATCAGAAGAATGATCTGTTTCCCCAACCTACCTAAAAGCAACAGTCACATGGTAGGCTTCACTCAGACAATGAACAGATTGTTTCGTTAGTAAATTGAACAATTTGGTGCCACTGCCAGCTATAGTTTTATCTGCGTTTCATCTCTCCATTTGAGCAGATTTATAGCACCTGAAAAAATGGCATTATTCAAGCATGTATTGTTTCTGTTCCAAAACGTGGGACTTAATTGCAGATGGAATAAACTATATACCAGTACTATTGAAATGTCACTGAGCCTGCCTTACAATAAGATTCAGTCCTCGAATTTCTGCAGAGATTAAGTAAACCTGTACAACGTAATGACATTTGCAGAGTATGGTTTAAGAGAAAAAAAAAACTATTTGTTACAATATTTGACATTGTTTCGTAATGTTGTATATGATGCTTTCATGGAAAACACATGTAGGGGAGTCTTCACTCTAATGTAATCCACCAGACATATGTGTTTTATATTGCTAATACTTTCTCCACATCAAAGGTAAAGTCAGCTGGATGTCCAGTTTGGATGGAATCCCAGTTATCTCACTGCAGCTCAATGTGATTGAAGGACTTAGCCAGTGTTCTAAGAATAATTCTTTATGACCCTAAAGTCTTTTATGGACCCGTTTATTTTATGTTAGTGGTAAAAATCAGGTCTAACAATCTGTGTGCACATGTAGTTTTTTTCACGGTTGTGATAAAAGTTCTGCAAACTTTTCAAGATTTCTACATGAATCGCTTCTTAAATTGCTATCCAATCTTTATCAATGTCATGGTAATAATCACGGTCTTAGCTAACAACACAGCATTTAACACTATCGTAATTTTTATTTTAAAAATGGTTTAAACCAAAAGGAACATAGATAGATGTGCATGGAGCTTTATATTGTCTATCTAGTTGAATGTCCTTTATTGGCAGAAACGTTTACCAAAAGTTTTATGTAGCTGTTGCTCACACCTGTTCAGAGATATTTTGGCTCATTGTTAGATATAAAACGGATTCAGATATTTCATTTTGCAATGTCTTTCTTGAATGATCTGCTTTGGATTACCCCAAGGCATTTACAGCTGGACTGAGGAGTTAGCTTTCTAAAATACAGAATTCCTGTTGCAGTGGTTGATTAACTCCTGTGTTGTGAATCAGTGTCATGCTGCATGGCCCAATTTCCTTTTATTTTTAGATCATAAACATCCCAACCTTCTGATATGACTATGCCTAATACAAGTTGGAACTAAACTAATATTAGATTCAAAAGGTATTTAAGCTCTTTCAAATGCTGATAAAATCAGTTACAATGCTGATCCATTGTAAGGTTTAGCTTCCTGGAGAATCAGCTGGTCCTCTGACCATTGGCCCTAATTTCCTGTTATAGAGGGGCTCTTTTCCCTTGCAGGGTCCTATAGCGCTACCTGTGTGTGTGCAAGCAGGCTGTGTGTGTCTCCACAAATAGGCACAGCAAGGCAAGCCACCTGCTATCATCTCCTGCCCCCTTCCTTCTCTAAGCTGTTAGATGGACAGCTGCAGAAGACTAAGAATCTAAGCTTGAATGTGGTTTCCTTTCCTCATTTTTTGTGGCTAAATGGAGAGGCAGGGAAGGAAAAGAAAGGTCATAAGTAGGTACTACTTAGGACGTGTTTAAGGCAGCATTTCACTTTTCAGTTTGTGTGGAAAAAAGAAAACCTGTCACAGAAGGAACTTGGAGGCTCTCAATGCTATACCCTATCTTTAAAAAATGTAGTTGTTTAGACATAATTCTT
>NW_017307582.1:331105-346469 GCF_000935625.1 Nanorana parkeri | reverse complement strand
CTGGCATGAAGACATCAGTGGTCCTTTCCCATTTTGTCTGCTGGCAGTGGAGGACGGTCCTTATTGCAGAACAGAACATTGCTCCAGTTAATACATGTAAGTAATGGTCTGTGCTACAGTATTCTGTGCCCTGACTGATAGATAACATCCATTAGGTGGCCAGTCTATGACAGCTGAATGATGATGCTGACCATCATTCATCCCAGAAAACTGGCGGCACCTAGTGGAGGAGAATAAATACTGCAAGCTACAGCTCCAGATTGAAAGTAAAAATTGCAGCAAAAGCTTTCTTAACTTGTGCTAGGTTGCATATTTTATTTGTATTTTTTTCTAAATGTGGAGGTCAGTTTTATGTGTATTCATTTAATGAGGTTTTAACTATGACCTACCTTAGTAGCATAGTGTAACTTAGTGCCATGTTGTTTCCAATAAGGAGTGGTACTCATATGTGGACTCGTGCGGAAAGTCATGGATAAGACATCTGTCACCACTCTTCAGTCTCCATTGTAATTGTAACATTATTGTTTTTCGCTGTGTGTTTATTCAAACACGCACAATGTCATATTAATATGTACACATCATTATAAACATTAGGTGAGAAGAACTCTGAAGTTTACAATTCATCTGAAGTGAATTTAGAGAACATGCCACATGTTTAGTAAATGCAGGTGGTGTATGTATGCAATGTCCAACTTATATGTAAACAAAACAAGATGGTTTGTCTCCTCTGAGGATATGTATATGTAATAAAATCACTGTATAAAAATTACACGCTGGACAGATCTTTTTAGGCCTTGTGGAGACAGTCATTAACTCTGAATTATAAACCCTTGTCTGGTTATTTGTTTTTACAGCTGTGTCCGGGGAACAACAGAGGCATCAGAGAAGTACAGTGTGCATCCTATAACAACAAGCCATTTATGGGGAGATTATATGAATGGGAACCATTTTCAGAAGGTACTATAATTATTGTTATTTTTACTAGAGCATACAATTGGACTTTTTTTTATTTTAGCTGAAATAACTATAATGAAATTGGGAAATCCACATATATATTTAAACCATGCTTTAAATGCTAAAGGTCTGTTCCCTAAAATACTGGTTATTAAAAGTTAATCCAAGCAAACAATGTAAAAGCACCCAAATAATTATTTGTAACATAATATTTTGTTGAACAAATGGATATGTAGAGTGGAATAATATTAGGGACATCACTGTGCTCAGTTTGATGTTTCTGCTGCTAAATTATGAGAAATGAGGAGAGAAGTGACAGGTTCAGGCATGTGGAATAAAAGCATGACAAGCCTACTGAAGTATCCTTTATTTTTTTAAAGGCTTATATAAAACTACAAGAAGAAGTTACCATATGGGCATATGTTTGTATGAGGATACAAATGGATGTTATACAAAAACATTATACAATGCATACATTCTAAAAATACACACTTATAAATTTAAGTACTGCTTAGTTCTTGATGTCATGTTGTCAATATTGCATTTCCATCACTGTAGCCTGTTGACATGATGGGGAAAAAAAACATTCATGGCATTTGAATAAAAAGGAAAAGTCACCTCTCTGCCTTTGCAACTTATGTACTATAAGCTACAACAAGTGGCTTAGCTATCAGCTTTACTGACTTTTCCTTGTTTTCCAAGTACCAAAATATTTCGTTTTTTAACAATGTCTTTCCTTGTTTTGCAAACATGATTCGTGAGATAAAAGGACATTGAGATACTTTTTTTTTTGCAGTTATACGTTGACCTATAATCATATACATGTTTTTATGTTAAGTACTTGCATGTTAGGTACTGTGTAACACTTACAGTTATTTAGCACCTCACAAAAGGAGCACATTAGTTCCCCTGACAATGCCTTAATTAGATTTTTTTCTCCAGAAGTATGGAGGCTTCTTTCTTCAGGCATCATTCAAGGTCAGCATCTGGACTGAGATGCTGACCCAGGAAAGAGACAATCATGTTAATCCCTCTGAAGTTCTTGGCTGTGTTTACACATGTTTGGTACAGATTAGCCCTTGTTGCTTGTTGTAAAGTTCATGAATTGTCCATTTAAGAAGTTTACATTTCTTCTCCCTACTTTCCTATTTCACCAAATGTAGCTTTATGCTATTTTGCATTTCTTCTGCCCTTTACTCTAAGTAATAATATTTTGAAATGGTATTTTAGCAGTTTTGTTACATTTGATATTAGCCGTAGCAAACAAGCTATTCTGATATATATTTACTGTGCACACAATCAATTTTCTAATTGATGGTGCAAACGTCATTCATTTCTTTGCATTGAAGGGAGACCAGAGATGACTTGTAACAGTAAATATGGTTCATATACCTATCTGGAGTGTGTGTCTAGTGCTGTACACAGATGCTTGATGAGAGACAGTAGAACAATGTTGAGTTAACTTAAATCTCATCTTTTAAATACATACATACACAGACATATAATACCTGCATGGTCTAGTTAATAATAAAATATTTTTCTTATGCCTATTCATTTGGAGATGAGATACAGATGCATATATCCACATACACCCCAAATATATCTTGAAGATATATTTAAATAATAACTTACAATACTCAGTAATCATTTATGTACACTAGGACAACATCTTATGTAAGTTACACTTAAACAATAAGTTGACCATTTGAAAGGTTCAGTCTACCAAAAGTTAAATTTTGGTTACAGATGGATGAAATCTGATGAGCTTATTTACCTACTGGCTGCATATATATCTTGAAAACTCCAGCAACAAGATCCGCATGCCATAGTTCTATGTCTACCCACTTTGGGCTGTTTATACATGGTTACATCAGAACATTTGATAATGCATATAGAGAGTTGATGAATGTTGTTCGAAAATTAATTTGATTTTAACATTCAATTGTGGAATGAATGGAGTTTCCCCAAACTAAAACCACATTCACTGTTGTAATTTCATTAATTTAAAAAAAGTTTTCCTTCCTGCTCCTTTGATTTCTTTCATCAATACAGTCAAAAACGATTCTAGATTTAACCCCATTAACCATTAGAAAATAGAACGTACATTTCTAACCATGTATATCCAGCTTTAGAGTGTGCCACTTTACTGTGCTACATGGTCCACAATATTAAATTAATTTAAAATCCAACAAGGAAGTAGTAGTAACCATTTCTCACTCTTGTAATTCCAAAGACATGCTGGAAGGTTAATTGGCTACTATTTAAAATTGGCCCTGTATGCAAGTGAAATAGGGACTTTAGATTGTAAGCTCTTTGAGGGCCGGGGCTGATGTGAATGTGCAGTATGTAAAGCACTTTGTAAATTGTTGTTCTTTATAAATACCTGTACTAAATAACAACAAAAAAATAGATATTGCCAGAAGAGTCATTGAGAGATATAAGAAACTGTACAGCTGGCAGTACACATGGAAATAGTCAGTCATATTCAACCATTTCCAAGCCACTAGGTGTAACAATAAATAATTTCCAGAAACAACACAATCTACCACCCACCAGTACGATTGGCCGTATTGAAAGATCCAAAGAACTGGCTTCAGGAACGTGTCCATAAAGTATTGATAAATGGCAGATTGGTCTTAGGTCGAGAGTGGCGCTCCTCAGGGTTCTGTAGTAGGCCCCATATTGTTTACCCTATTTATGAATGATATTGGGGAGGATGTTAATAGCCATGTTTCTGTGTTTGCAGATTATACTAAAATTGGGAGGGTAATATACACGGACGTAGACATTATAACATTACAAAAGGATATGGATAAAATAGGTGTGTGGGCAAATATATGGCAGATGAGGTTCAATGTTGTTAAATGTAAAGTAATGCACTTTGGGGTTAAAAACAGGCAAGCGGAATACACATTAATGGGAACTCCACTAGGGAAGTCAGAAATGGAAAAAGATTTGAGTGTCATAGTAGACAACAGATTGAATAATAGGTTGCAATGCCAGGCTGTGGCAAACAAAGCTAGCAGAGTACTGTCTTGTATTAAAAGGGAATGTATTGTAGAGACAAAGCGATAATTTTGCCACTTTATAGATGGCTGGTTCGGCCTCATCTTGAGTATGTGGTTCAGTTTTGGTCACCTATCCACAAAAAGGATGTCCTGGAGCTGGAGAGACTCCAAAGAAGGGCAACAAAACAACTGGAGGATCAAAGCTATGAAACAAGGTTGCTAAATTTGGACTTGAGGCAATTGCTTTTAATGTACAAAATGTTTGGTGGTGATGGCAACATCAAGAGTAAACGTTTTACAGTAAACTCTCTATAAAAGACTAGAGGCCACCACCTAAAATTGGTACAGAAAAGATTTAACCACACACGGCATAAGGGCTTCTTCTCAGTCAGAGTGGTTACATTTTGGAACTCTCTGCCACAAGTAGTGGTATCAGCAGAGAGTATAGAATAATTTAAAAACCATTTAGATACCTTCCTAAGAGACTGTAACATACAGGGGTACAGGTACTCTTAAAACTCTTAGGACCACACAGGCACTCATATACACACATGCACACACTACACACACAAAGGTTGAACTTGATGGACTTGTGTCTTTATACAACCTCAAATACTATGTAACTATGCAATTGAAATGGAATTGAAATGGTAAAAAAACTAAGGAAATGTCATCAAAAGTCATCTAATTTTTCTGTTGCTTTTTTTGTGGGCAATTTTGATCTCATCTACTTGTGGTCTATAGAAATCCACATTTTCTATATTTGATTGCTTAGCAATTTAAAAAAATTATGGAATTGAAAGTCCAGGTACAAATTGCCATGTGTACGACCAACTTTAGATGGTTTAAAGAACCACTACTGCAAAAAATATTGTAGTTATTGTGATGTAATAGCTGTTAGTATAAAACTTTGGATGCAGAGCTCTGCATTCAACCGTTATACAGTTATGATTTTGCTGATATTTAGAATCTTACAAAGGAGCCTCTTTGGTCTCATAATCATGTTGGAGAGCTGTATACACAATATATTAAAAGTAAATCGGAAATAAAAGCGGTATCCAAGTTTAAAGATGATATAACCTTACATCTTACATAATCAATTTTTAATGATGTTGCTCTTTGCCAACAATTGTCTGATAGCCCACAGAAATCTAATTTCTCATCTCCTCTGGGGCATGGAAGGCTGGATTTATATCCATCTGAATCACACTCCGTCTGTTTGCAATCCAAAATGTAATGTCCTGCTGTTTTCAGACAAACATTATGCTTTCTGATGAAAACATACTAGGGTTTTGGATTCTTTTTAAAACTGAACTCTAGGCAGATATAAAAACACCATTTAATGCAGTTATGTACTAATTTAAAAACCATTAAACATGTTTTTACATGTAGCTAATGTAAGTGCCTGAATTTGCCTTGATATCAGCCTACTGTAATCTTTTGTAGAGCAGGACAATCAATTAATTAAGACCATTAAGTTATTTTAACTGTATTCATTATTTTATTGCTAACTTTTCCCATAAAAATGTGACATTACATACAGTAGAATTGTATGTGTAAACTAAAGTGTTATGCCACAGTAACCCGGGGTTTGCAGTAACTCATGGTAAACAACTGGACATTGTATAGTGTTATAGTTCCTCATTGTGGTTTTATTTTAAATATATTTGGTTTTGCTGTAAATTAAGTTAAAGTGACACTAAACCCAGGACCTAAATCTCAAAAATGTATTCAAGTACCTTCCCTGTTAACAAAAATGTATCTCATTTGTGTATCACTCTGTAGATGATCAAATCATCTCTGAATTGGTGCTGACACTGTCCTTCCTTCTGGAGGGTGGCTACTTTTGTTCCCAATGGTCCCTGTGTGTGTGTTGTAAAGTAGCCACCACTCCAAGCTCACTCCCATGATGGACTATAATTTCAATACAAATTAGTAAACTAAACACAAGACTGTAGTCCATCACAGGAGTGAGCTTGAGGGGTGGCTATTTTACAACACACACAGGGACCATGGAAAATAAAAGTTGCCACCCTCCAGAAGGAAGGACAATGTATGCACAAATGCAGAGCTGATTTGAGGATCTACAGCTGAGTGATACACAAATAAGATAAATGTTTGTTAATAGTTGATGTACTTGAATGTATTTTTATGATTTTACTCCTGAGTTTAGTGTCACTTTATTGTTGTGATAATAAAATGGTTACTTATGCAATAAAAAGTAATGTTAACAATTAACTAAATTCCAAGCAAGTGAATACAAACGTTTCTTGATCTGTCACAAAACACTTATTCATAGAATGCAAACACTTTTCAAAATTGTATTTGAAACACCCTGTATGTCTTTTATCTTTCATGAATGCTAACATCATCAGTATCACCCTGGAGGTTCTGTAAAACTCAGCAATTTGTGTTGGGGTCCAGGCTTCTCTGGTGAACTGCAGATCTCATCAGCCAAACACATTGGGGGGAATTTACCAAAACTGCTCCAGATTCTGTCTGCTCCCATTTTAATGAGTTGCCCTCATTGTATGTGCAGGTTGTTTGGTTTCTGCTAACCTAGTACTTGTCAGAAGGAAATGTCCATACAATGCAGCTCTAGTTTGCTAGCAATAGCACTGCCTTTTAGAAACAGCAGTAAGTTGACCGATCTTTCAATGCAAAGCAAGTTAGCTGATGAGGCTGGTCCGTTATAGGAAACTACATTAGAGAGAAGATTTATACCCAATAGCTGAGGGCACAATTACTGACCATGACACACCTAAATCCAGGTTTGTCTGTGCATTTCTCTAATTTCCTTTCTGTTTTGTGATTCAAGTTTAGTTTCAGATACATAATGTGCTAATGTTCATTGTGTTGTCTGAATAGATGTTGAATTATATCTGCTTCTTTAAGAATTCAATTATTTCCATGTCTTGAATTCATGATAAACTGAGGTCATTGTTGCTGCATATCATGCCAGTAAGTATTTTGCACAACCTCGTCAACACAATTCTCTGATCAAAATCTCTGCAGCTTACTGTGTGACAGGAAGTGATAATCTCTCTGAGAGGATGTGCATCCACCCACAGGGACTTTCATACACAAAATCATTTGTAGCTGTGCCATAAAAGCAATACTCCTTTAGGACTGGGAAATATTCTCATTGTAGTGATTTACAGTGTTTGTTCCACTAGACCTCTATACATTTTTACCTCTCTATACCTGTACTTTGTCGTATTGCTTGTAAGAGCACTATATCCAAATTACATACAGTTCACGTTATGGTTTTTGATTTATGTTTAGCTAGAGGAAAGGTGTAGATGGAGGAAGCAGTATTTTTCGATGTATAAAGTGCTCCTAGGGAAGTAATGTGCTGTTATCTGCAAAATTGATCTGTTTGCAACTGGCACTTTCTGGGTTAGAGAATTGTAGATGTGATAAGGTCTAAATATCTTACATCAGTTATTATGTGCATTTATCATTGTTGTTGGAATTGAGTTAATGCTTGTCCATAACGTGACCAGTTCTTGCATGTTCTTCCTTCTCCATTTTTACCATTTTCTGTTCGTCTTGCATCTACTTGAGATGCTACCATTCACATAAAATGAGGCTTTATGGAGGGAGAAAAGAGCTTCAAAGAGCAGCTGTGAAATATTTAATTTGATGGAGGACTTGTTTCATGTTTACTATTTTATTAATAAAAAGAACGTTATAATGATGTAATCTGTGCAGTTATTTAGTCAGTCTGACAGCTTAAATCAGATTTATGAACCTGGTTAGGCATAGTAAATGTTGACACATTGGTGCTTACATTTGAAAACAGATAATGTCAATGTTGAATTTAAGTAAAAAGTAATAACACAATCATATTAATCACTAGAGATATTTTTTAAAGGAAATTTTGTGTGGGGCCCATTCCCTATCCAAAACCAGAGAACCAATACAGTTAAAGTAATTTAGAGAAACCATACTTAAACCCCTCCCGCATCAATGATGGGATTATTCTGTCACAGTCTTTCAGTTCATTAAAGGAGAACTATGGGGTCAGTGTTTTTCCCCATAGTTCTCCTTAGGGTAACGGGAGGACACAAACTAGCATCCTCCCGTTACCCTAAGCTCAGTATACCGCAAGCTACAGCTCGCGGTATACTGAGACACCGCACCTGGAGCGGATCCCGACGTAGATGACGGGATCCGCCCAGCTGCGTGAGTGACAGCTGGCTCTGCCTATCGAGAGGCAGAGCCAGCTGTACACGCCCCCTCCCCCATCCGTTCCGCCAGTCGGCGCTAGCAGATCGGAGCGGGGAGAGGGGAATCCAGCCCCTCCCCCTGTCACGGCAGAGAGCCGTGACAGGATCGAGATGTGAGGGAACCCGGTATGTGTTCCCTCACCTCCCGATCTACTGAGCCGACCTGTGACAGTCTCATTGTCACAGGTCGGCTTAGAACTATGAGGTGAGTGGAAATCACTCATCTCATAGTTCTCCTTTAAACACCAGTGACAGAATAATCCCGTCATGCGGTACATTGAGTGCTAGTCGCTGGTCCACCGAGTTCTCTATTGGTTGAACTCAATGTACTTGTCTTTTTTTTCAACTTCGCTAACTATGTAGCTATATATATAATATGTGTAAGTGCAATACATGAGGAAGCTGGAAATTATGGTTAAACAAACACATAGCAACAATTGCAAAATTGCTCCAGTTCCTAGGAACGAAAACATTTTCTGAAGCCATGTTACTAAGGGTTTAAAGTACAACTAAAAGTTTCTGTATGAAAACAAAACACATGTACCTAATCCAGTTAGAATGTGATGCACAAGCTTCATAAGTAAACCAAACCCTTCCTTTACTTTCCCTGACTGAGCTAGATCCTCCTTCATTTGTTCCTCATATGCTCCCTATCCCAGACACTGCAGCTAACACTAGGAGGGTTTCAGCAACAAAGGCTGTGCTGTCAAAGCATTGGACAGGATTAGTTGTGACCAAGTGCAAGCTACAGACTTCATCAGCGAATCAGCAGCTACAATGCAGATAACTATGCCTCCTGCATAATTTTTTTTAATCTTAAAAATGCATTTAAGTATCTTCACTATTACCAAACTGTATCTAATTTGTGCATCACTCGGCATTAGATCCTCAAATCATCTCTGAATAGGTGCTGACACTGTCCTTCCTTCTGGAGGGTGGCTACTTTTGTTCCCCATGGTCCCTATGTGGGTTGTAAAATAGTTACCGCTCCAAGCTTACTCCCATAATGCTTAATACACTGTACAGCGCTAAAAACCTTACAATGATGTTCATATGCAATATAAAAAATTAAATTATTGTGAACCAGTGAAATGTGTAAAGATAATAAATCTAAACGTTAATATCCAAACAATCAGTCCACAGCAAAAAATCCAGTCCCTTATGATGAAAATGTGAACGACTTTTTCAAGTGAAAAAAAGGGAAAAAGAAAAAACTTTCTCCAAGTCCAATAAAGTGCAGATGCAACAAATTAAATCTCAAACAAATCAGTGTTCCAATACGGTGGCGCTCCTCTGTGCAATCAAAAGACACCCCCCAGTGACTGGGTACTCACCAGAATTTCTGACTGTTAATAACAGCCAAGGAAGCGTTTTTAGGAAAATCAAGGAAAACGTCAGCATTCTCGCCCTTCGTAATTTGCTCCTTCCACCATGCTCATTACCTATATTCCATCATATTAAAAAGGCAAAAAGGAAACCCTCATGGTGCAGTATTAAAAACATTTATTTGAATACAATAATAAGTAACTCACGGTTAAAAATTGCAGCAGCCGGCCGGCAACAGTAAAGACTTTGTCTGCTCTTGAGCGTGTGATGTCAGAAAGACCCGCCCCTCCCATAATGGACTACAATCTCAATACACAGTACTAAACTGAACATGAGATTGTAGTCCATCACAGGAATGAGCCTGGAGACTATGGGGAACAAAGGTAGCCACCCTCCAGAAGGAATGACAGTGTCAGAACCAATTCAGAGATGATTTGAGGACCTGCAACCGAGTGATACACAAATACGATACATTTTTGTTAATTGTTAAGGTACCTAAATGCATTTTTCAGATTTAACTCCTGAGTTCAGTGTCACCTTTAGCTTCATTTTGCACCCTGACTATCACTCCAAGCCTACGTGCCTAAAGTGAACCTGTGACAAAATGATTACCTCAGGTGTTACCTTCCTGAGTAAACGGTGCCTATGCCACTGAAATGCACACAACTGTATTCCTGATTTAACTTTTATTAATTTTAAAAAGGCAAACAGATGTTTTACTGCCTGAAATTCCCATGAAGCCTATGAGTCAGAAATAATTTAGTCAGAAACATATTTACACCAGCTAGCCTTATCATAAGAGAAGGTTACAAAGGTGGGTTCCCTGGCTGTCAATTTCAGACCCTTTGGTTAGATTGCTTTTTGAGTTACTGACCTTGGGCAAATAGGCAAATAAGGATATGTGACTTTACTTGTTACATTAATTCTCCAGGTTTGTGGCTCAGAAACTATGAAAGTCAGTTGTCAGAAGTAGACAGCATTGGCAGCCTAATTATTTTTCTAATGGCAGGTTTGGTATAAATGCAGTGAATGGATCACTTGACTTACATTGACTGCAAATATAGCTTGTTGCACAATGTTGAACATTTTGATCATCTGGTGTTTGGAGCTCCTGGTCATGGTGAGCTAAATGTATTATGAATTGACTTTGCCACACTAGAAATACCTAACTTGCTCAGGGCATCTGCATAACTCATATAATTCTATCCCCAACATTTACAAGTTATAATTCATAACACCTTTAATCAATCCAATAACACCCTTAGCTCAGTAAAACCCTGCACCCTTTAGTAGGCTCTACTAAATGATATCCAAAACTCAAGGCATTTCATAGGTATATTCCTATACTAGGCTAAAGTAAAACATGCCAAATGTAGCCAGCCTTTGTCCAGCAGACAGGAGTTCTGTAATTGTTCAAGTGAACCTCCGTTCTAGCTATTTTAGTTCACACTGCACAAAGGTTTCATTGACAGTACTATAGGAGGATATACAGTATATTGTCTTTATCATTTACATATTCTCTTTTATTTTGGCAAAAAATAACCCAGAAGCAAAATAGAAGCTGTTGTGTATCAAAGTGCACATTATTCTTCATGTTTATTTTCTCAGTACACAGACTGCCTGGTGTCCACGAGAAGCAGGAATAAAGTTTTCAAAACATTCAGTAATGCCAGATTGTCCATTGCATTATCATAAACCTTGTGCAGCAGTCATAATAGGAGCTAACATTACTAGATGCTACAGCAGACTTCTAACATCTTTCCAGCATACCCTGGGATAACAAACATTGCAGAGGTTGGCTTTCTGTCTTAATCTTAGAACTCCTACAGACACTATGTTGTTAAAACACTACAATGAGCTGTTTGCATGTGTAACAGCCCCTGGTCTCGTAGGACTAGGTAGAGAGTACTTGTGGAGATCAAATATTAAGTTAACAAGAGATGGCCATTTTCCAGAATGCTCTGAAGTGTGTGCTGTGCCTAAATATATCAACTACATAAAAGTGTCATACAATGTGCAATCTATTTTATTATTCAAATGGGAACTCTGTAAGCTGGAACATCTGCCTGTATTCTGCAGAGAAACTTTTAAGTTAATCATGACCATTAAGACAGTATGTATTTAAAGATAATTCTTGAGTTTGCAGTAAATGTCCACTTAATACTTTAGCCCCCCTCCCTGTCACTTATTGCAGTTCTACTGTTAAAAAAACAACTGAAGGGAAAATAAGTTAGTAAATATACTTACCTTATCCCTGGCTTCTGTACTGCAGAGGGTGATGTCACACTGCTCTCAGTGAGATCCCAGAGAATGCTTAATTCCAGAAACCTCACAAGAAGATTCTGCAGTACAGTGCAGAATCATGTTCTCATGATATTTTTGATACTTTACATTGCCCAGGATCTCACAGCTAGTAGGAGGATGATACCCTCAGCTAGGTGTCAAGGACAGAAGCTAGATATTTTTACTACAGTTTTTTCTTTTTAAACTGTAAAGCTGCAATAAGTGATGGGTGAACAGCCATATGAGTTAAGTGGAGATTGCATTTTTACTGCAATGTCCGTTTAATATGACAAGTAGATGTCAAGCTAAAACATTTTTTTCTTAGTTTTGGATAGAGTAAGGAATGATTTAGAGCTTGTGTTTTTTTTTGGGGGGGGGGTTCTGTTTAAAGAAAGTTTGCCTTACTTACACACAGTGTCACATTGCTTAAATAGATGTGGGTTAGTGTCCATTGTGTTGTGGCGGTGATGGGTGGTGCCTTGAATTGTTACAACTTTACTTTATTACAACTTTACTTTATTAAAATGCACTGCCAATCACCACAGCTCAGCTAACATGAATAGCAATGAATATGACATGAGGTGCAGTGCATTGCAAAAAAAATGCAGACACACTGCAACCTACTGCAACCCACCTTAAAGCAGCATTGTGGTGTGAACAGGGCACATAGAAAACAATTGTGTGCTGGTATTGTGCCTCTGTTGATCTATGCACACCAGTGCAGCTCAACTGGAGTGGCCTGAAGGACTCATAGAGATAAAAAATATTTTTTTGTTTAGTAGGGGAATGCTAGAACTTCTCAGCAGCTTTTCATTGCTGTCTATGTCTCTGTTGTAGCTTTTTCCCCTTACTTCCTGTCTTGTAAGAATATGTATGGGGAAGTCTTTCTAACGGAGCCCCAGATAGCATTAGAAAACTGACAGGGTTCTAATCCTTCCCTTTTCTGTTAAAAAAATATGAAACAAAAGTTAGGAAGATAGGAAGGCACAAAAAGCAGTAAATAACAGTAATAAAACATATCAGCCCTTCCCCTTATACTTAAAAATGTGTTTCTGATTTTGTCTGAGCCCCCTTTAGAGAGATTTCCCATCACCTGGGGGCTGACCTATAACACTTTTGCTCAGTGTATAGCTGTGCAAATAACATTCACAGCATATTGCTGCCACTAGATGGAGCTGGGGAGAAGGAGGAAATTCCTATGCTCATTGGCTCCATCTGCTGGCAGAAATGTGCTGCAAACACTGTTCTTGCAGCTATACGTGTGTGTGAACACGTTAAACACCTTACTGTCAAAGAAAGTGAGGGAACATCTTTCTGATAGGGACAGAAGTAAAAACCTTATAGAGGAAAGACTGGACTGTTTATGACCACCATAAAGTTCAATGTTTACTCAAGCTATTAACATTGTTTTAAATCATTTCTACAAGAAACAATTTTTATCTTACAATGTGCATAAACTGAATAATGTTATTAACTGTTACTAAGGTTGACATTGAAACAACTGTTTCGTGAATAGGTAGCATTAGTTTTTTTTTTTTAAAGTAGCTTCACATTGAAGCGGTGCTACAAATTCTTTTATTCCTGACTTAAAAGTCAGAAAATATTTATCTCTGGTAGAACACCTGTATTGTCTATCTAATGTTCTCATTAGCATACATAAATAGTGAAAAGTGGAAACTAGCAAACACAAATATTGTAACTAAGTAAAGTGTAAACGGTAATGACAGTAAGCATGTCATTTTCAATGTGTTATTGAACTGGAAGGTGTTCATTCACAGATTCCTTGAGATTTAGTTGACTACACTCTTAAGAATTGCTGTGGTTCTCATGCATGAAGGGAACCACAACATGCTAGTGATTTCAATGGTTCCTTGAGAATTCCCTAGTTGCAGAAATGTGGGCTATCTCTATTACTGTATACACAGGTGACAAGTTAAGAAAAAGTATGGGAAGCTTGATTCTTCTCATACTAACATTAATAATGTTGGCAATACATATCTTTCAGAGATAGTGATGAGAGATCCAGTAATTGAATGGTGAGACTTACTGTGTTTAACAGAGGAAAATATCCCATCCTTTCATTCAGAATGAAGAAATGTATAGAGGATACCTAACATGTATCATTGATTGCTACTGTTAAAGAAAAACTTCAGATTTTTTTAAGGACTTGCATATGCTTTTTGTGGAGAGGCTGTATACTTAGGTTCTTCCTTCTATACTATATAGCAGCCTTTCTCAACCATGGTGCAGTTGCATTCTGGGGTGCCTTCTGGCATCCACAGGGGTGCCTCAAAATCTTCACACAGAATCATGCCTTTCCATGGTGGAGACAAGTGCCTCATGTGAAAAGGGCTCCTGATGTGAAGGGCAACTCTTATTGGAGAGATATTGATGTGGAACTCTGATGTGAAGGGACCCCATTTTTGTGTATTTGTGCATGGGGTCACCCTTAAAATCCATACCCGATCGCTATCTGGGAAAAGGTCTGATGTGGATTTTGGAGGGACCACATGTCGCGTTTTACATTTTAGGCTGGGGTGCTATGAGAATTTGCATACTTTTAAAGGGTGCCATGACTGAGAAGAGGTTGATGAACGTTGCTTTATAGATACAATAACTGCAAATTCCCTGAATGTTCAGCAAGAGCCAGCAGCAATAACAATTTACTCTTCCATCTCTTTTATTATTTTTTTGAGGTGGCCCAAATCCAGTTCAGCTGTGTGAAACTTTGCAGTGGTGCTATTGTGGTACAACGAAAAAGAGAAACAAAAACTCTCATATAAAAAAAAAAAAAAACTCTCCCGGGCGCCCTTTTTTTTTAAGGAAGCAGAACCCCCGGCCACTTGCAGAAGAAGTGGGCGGAGGGAGCTGCCGTTGAGCCCGAACACTACACGGGCTAATCAAAGGCAGCCGAAGAGCTTCTTCTCCTCTTCGGCTGCTGCAGGAGCAGAGCAGCCTATAGAGGAAAAAGAGTGATTGCAGCTGCGCCAGCGGGGGGGCCGTTTTTACAGGCACCAGAGAGGCCCGGGGGGCAATTGCCACCCTGCCCCCCGGCCCAGTCCGCCCCTGGCTCCCGGCCACCCAGGAGAGAAACACTTTATCTTTTTTTTCTTTATTCTGACACGGAGTGTCAGAATAGAAAAAAATATATATTTTCTTTTACTCATTGGCATGCATTGCTAGATTCCTATTGGCTATTTCAATTTGCAATAGCCAATAGTAAACTAGCATTGTACCCACCCTCTGCTGATGGACCTGATGGAGAACTGCAGCAGAGGGCGGGTACAATGCTAGTTTACTATTGGCTATTGCAAATTGAATAGGCATGTAGCAATGCATTCCAATGGGCAAAAATGTTTTTCTTTTTTTCTATTCTGATACCGTGTCAGAATAAAAAAAAAAGGAACAGCAGTGTTTCTCTCCTTGGCGGCCGGGAGCGGGAGACTCCAGGAGCGCCAGGGAGAGTTTGCTGTTTGGAAATCAATGTCCCTGGTTAGCAGGTAACCAGGGACGCTGATCTCTCTGCCAGTGGCCGGAGCCAGCCGTAAGATCACGGCTGGC
>NW_017307582.1:306423-330291 GCF_000935625.1 Nanorana parkeri | reverse complement strand
TAACCAGGGACGCTGATCTCTCTGCAAGTGGCCGGAGCAAGCCGTAAGATCACGGCTGGCTCCGCCCAGCTGTCAGAAGCAGGCTGTCGGCCGGCTAATAGCCGGTCACTCGGCCAGCTTCGGCTTTCAGTGCGGCTCAGCCGAGCCGAGGCATATGCGTTCGGCTCGACTTCGTTTGGGAGCTGTACGGGCTATAGTGAATAGCCCGTACAGCAGCCCTTCAGTTCTACTGAACCGAAGGGGTCCTGGGGCCGAAGCTAGCCGAAGGATCGGTCGAAGCTACGGCTAGATCCTTCGGCAGCTTCGTGAATAGACCCCATAGTGTTTCCCCGACCTGGGCGCCTCTACTACCTGAGGGTTTTTTCTTGTTTCTTCGTTACACCACCATTTTCCAGTCACTGCAGTTTTGCTGTGCTTTGCAATAATTTTGTAAGAATATTATTTATGCATTTTAAGTTATGCATATGTAATTTTTTTCAATTTTTTCACCATTTGTAGAGCTTGCTAATGCTTGTGTTTGACCTATATGATTGTGTATGACATATACTTGTCTCAGCTATTAGAAGAGATACTCTGTCATTTTGAGCAAATAAGCAGGTAGTCTTTGGCGAAATAGAGAAGTCCTAAAGTGCAATTATGCCTCATCCATTCATAAACGTTCTTACATCTGAAAGAATGGACTTGGTAGTCTAACAGATTTAATCATAGAATTATATACACTACTCCTGTGTTTCTGGAATTTTTCTTTAAGACTTAAATAGAAAGACCTTTGGGACATGTACAAAAGGCAAACAAAATCAGTCTACAGAGTAGTGGAGATTATTATTACATCCCAATAATTTTAAACAAAAATGAAAACATGGCAAGAACCAAGTAGTCATTGTACCTAAAAAATAAAACTGGTGGCAAACGTTCTGAACTGATTACTAAATGAGATGAATTAAACAAATTGTACATTTATTAAAATATGTATGTGTTTTTTATACACTGTAAAGGGTCAAATAGATTCTGCTGAAACTGCTTGTTTTTGTGAAACAAAATGCAAAATACAAAGATCATTGAAGGCCTTATGTAGAAAAACATGCTACCGAGAGAAGGTTTTGTTGCTCACAGCAGCCAGTCAGCTGGTTTAACTTTGGTTCAAAGATGAATAGTAAAAAGAACAAAGAGAAAAAAGTTGCTCTTGGCAGTATGAAAAGTAACATTTAGCACAATTTTCATGCCTCTAAAGTGTCAAGATGGGAGGAGGTCATGACAGCATTTGCCAAATATGGACAAACTGCATCGCTAAAAGGAACATTTGTTTCAAGTCAAAGTTGACTGACAGGACCAGACACTAATGTGGATAATTGCTGAGCCCATATGATGCAGTTTGAAAATTATGACAGAATTGAATTAGTCTCAAGGAAAACTGCGTGACTGATGGAAAGCACAGGCCAAAACCATAACAGTAAATGATATGTAACTTTGCTCAAAGATGGCACAGAGACTGATAAAGCTTGAATGGGCAAGGCCACAGCATTTTTTAATTTCCAACAAAACAACAGAACCAGTGCGAGTTACAGTTATATTGTGAGTACATCTGAAGAGTAGCGTGACATAGCCTAAAAATCCTGACCTTACCATGAGTGCCAGACAGTCAGTAACTAACCTAAACATTACACTAGAGGGCATAGCCCATTAAAGGAACTTTGACTGCTGGCAAAGTCAAACCTCCAATAAAGCTCTGACGAAGATCATGCAAAACATGATAACTCTTCTGAGGGCTGAAGGTGTTCAGGTCAGTGGTGCTTAACTCATCATAGGCTTTACTGGAGTTCAGCGTGAACCCCATCACTCTGTGCTTTGGTAGCCAATCACAACTGAGCATCTTTAAGCTCACCTGCATTACTGTTAACTCCCACTTTGCTGAGCCATGCTTCCCTCAGTCAAAGCGCCCTTTCCCTAGCAGCTAAAAGGGCTTTAATTTTTAGAGCTTCGCAATGCTGGAATTTGTGGCAAGGTTATAACTTAAAAAATGCTGGCATTGGATGTGAAAGCACAAATAGACAGAACCTGGTACCCAACCTGGACAAATTGGCAATGGAAAAATGTAATCTAGTTTGATAAATCATCACTTAACCTCTTTCCTATATCAGGATGGGTTTACGTTTACAGAAAGCCAAAGGTTGCCTTCAACTCATGGTACCTGTTACTTGCTGTGAAACATGCGGGCATCTGTAATAGCGTGAGAAGTAAAAGTCATTATGTTTGATGATTACTTTGTTTGGTCACATAAGCCGAGGATTATGACCATTTTACAGGACTAGGTGCACCCATAGTGCAAACACCGTTCCTCTTTTATTACCATATTCACAGTTGGTGATGCCTCCAAACATACTACTAACCAAATGTCATAATCTCCCATGCCTTTCTCCATCACCAGAACTTAAGATCATATCTTCACAGCTTCATCATTCCTCAAAGTACAGGAAACTTTTCTTTCTGAAGAATCATGTAAAATCGCATAATTTAGGATTTGCCAGCATTTCAAGAATTGCTAAATACGTTCTGAAGAAAAATGGTAGCCCTTAGCTTAGGGTGACGGGAGGACGCTAGTTTGTGTCCTCCCGTTACCCTTAGGAGAACTATGGGGGAAAGCCCTAACCCCATAGTTCTCCTTTCAGTTCTTAATATTTATATTTTGTTAATTGTTTCCATTCTTGCTTCCGCCACTTTACATACTAGAATTATAAATATGCATTTTGTGCATTTGAGTGTACATACATGAGTATTGTATATACATGAGTACATACATGAGTATTGACTATTTGTATATAAGCATGATAAATGTACAAGCGTTATTTAACTGTCTTTGTGTAACTAGCTCTGGTCTGCATAGATTCAAGTACTAATATGTTTCTATACATCAGTCTCTAAAACATACCTATTTCAGCATCTTCATTTTATAGCAAATACTTTCTACTACCCAATAAAATTCCTTTCTGCTAATCAAACAGGCACATTTCTGCTACTTATAGGTAATGAATAGCTTAAATCAGCAAAATTAATTATACACTCTAGTATAATTTCATATTTTACTTTACTGTTTGGTTTCTTGTTTAAGGCATGATGTGTGAAACAGGTCACATAATTTATGAATCATAACTTTGGTAAAAAAAAAAAAAAAAACATATTGTGGCAAACCATAAATTATTTGGGTGCTACATTTTCATTAAACATTCACATTTCTTTCCAGCATAGTTAACATTCAAAGAATTCTGGTTTGGATGTCAAAAGATAGTTTGCGCTGATGTTGTGTAATTCTCCCATTTAATGCTGACATCTGGAGTCACTTTCTGCAGTGATGCAATGTTCTAGCTAGACGCTAGTGGTTTTATCACTGTCGTTTTTATTAAATGAAATAGATGTTTTTGCAAGCAGGGGACTGCATAATATGTTTTCTAATATATGTGTTCAGATGGTGTAAGTAAGCTACTAATCTATGCATCTGTCATAGGCACAATAAAATCAGTGAATTAATAAAATTGCAGTGACAGTTTGTAATATGTTTTATTATCATACAGTATAATATTAAAGGGCCAGCCCACCCAAAAATTAGCTGGGCTCAATTACTGACTGTCTCTTGGAGACTCCAGAAACAAGATCAGCCTGACATAGCTCCCTCCTTTGATCTCTTGGCTTGTAGTCTCACTCATCTGACCACAAAATGTGTGTTCCCACTGCTTGTTTTGTATTCTCAATCCACTCATATAAAGGTAATATCAGTACCGGTATTGTGTCCAGTTGCTCAAGGCTCTAAAACCCAGGGAACTTTAGCATGCCATAACATACTGTGAAATAAATAGTTTTACTGCAAGTCCTTCTTAGAGATGAACAGATTAAGTTGCCAATGGTAAGGTTCAGGAGTGTTATATTTGTTTTCAAGCATATCGACCACACTTGCACACATGCAGAATGATGTGCAATATATGTGTATGTGTCATATTTATTATGGCATATGACTTTTCACAGTGTACACAATCCCCTAATAAAAGTTGCATACTAGCCTAATAGTAAGCGCCATATCTTGTATGCACTTGACTTAGACAAAAAAATATATAAACTACACATCCCTGCAAACTTTACTGTGTAAAAACAGACTTTTAAGGAACCCAATAAAATGTAGAGTAATTAAAAATACAAACTTTATTTACATTGTTACAAACTACACATCCCAAAAGCCCTGAACCTAGGCACATTCTGTATGTTATAGTATATGTAAACCCTAACAATGCACCTCTCTTATTTGCTCCTTTTTTTTCTGGTAAGTTTAGCGTTGAAAGCGTTTTATTATATCTGTTTGATAAGTGCAAAAAAAAAACTGTGTTGTGCACTAGTGTAGCGTTAACTTAAACATTAATATCAGTAAGTGTGTTGCGACTACCTCCCCTTTTAAGTTACGTAGAGAGATGTTCTCTACTTTTAGTACACTTTCTGTACTAGAGTGACAACAGTGCTACTCTTTAGATAAAATACAGAGAGTAAGTGTCACTTTAGGACAGGATTGCCAGGTAAACAAAATAGGAAGAAAACTGAAAAAAAAAACAACAACAATTCAGCCATTGCATTAACGGACTGGTAAGCAGCTATATATTACATATTTTTACTTGGATTTAGATACACTTTTATGGCAGCTTGCCACTGAAGTAAAGGTTTGTGCACACACCAGCATTCCCAGTATAATGCACGAATCTATATCAGTCTTTTGAGAGGTGGGCATATTGCTTTGTGGAGGGCTATGCAAGATGACCAACTTGGGCTCCATCTTGTGTCCAGGTTTGGGGGCTCTGGGGAGAAGTTGCAGATGATCTTTCACAAAACATTACTATGTGTAGACACCTTGTGGTGCCCACTGTGGGGCTGGTATGTACCTTTTATTGGGTGATCATAGTAACAAATATACTTTAAAAGGATTACACAGTTCTGACTATGAACAAAATTAAAGCTGAACTCCAGGAAAACGACTAATTACACAGATGAAATACATATAGGGGAGCTGTTTTACCTAACAATGGATTAGTATTTTTACCCACCCAGTCTTGAAACTTACGCAATTGTCGACCGGCATGTTATGCTGCTGATTGAGGTGTTATACTACTGCTTTGGAAAATATTTATGCGATTTGCATCTAGAGGCTGAAAGATTTAGCATTATTTACTGCACCTCTTAAAAACAAACCCACATTTTGCCTCCACTGCTAATGGAGCCATTTGTTCTGTCGAGGCACTGCTACAACAGACAGAATTTTATTATATGGGGTCCCATTTTAATATTTGCCAAGGGCCCCATTCTCTCTAAAACCGGCCCTGAGGGGACATGATCTTTCTCTGCTATAGTTTCACTTTTATTTTTAGCTACCCTCCCGCCCCCCCACCCTTTGATTGGACAGTTACAGGAGAAGCAGCAGGCTGACGAGCTTACCTCTCTAGCACATTCTCCTCAGCTCCTTGCACATCTAATTGGCCTCTTGTTCTGCTTCTCCCTCCCACTCTTTAATCTATGCTGTAGATTGTAAAGTAGTAGCAAGATGCTGATACTAAGTCAAATTCAGGTACTAGTACTGCTTTCATAAAAAAATAAATACAATTGATGATGTAATAATGATTACAAAGCTGCATTAATGTCTGTTTTTTATAGCTGCCTGAAGTTCAGCTTCAAAGATTTACACAAAAGGCTGTTGATGGGAGATTGTTTATACGACGACGGTTCACTGTGCAGTCTGGGAAATTTAAATCCACATCAGCTTAAGCTTAATGGTAGCTATCTTTGTACTGCAAATAGCCTAACAGAGCAGCATTGCAGAAAACTTTTTTTATATTATTTAAAATCTTAATTAAATATAGCAAGTTAGTTTGCAGTATAAATTAGAATTTTCTTCCCTTTGCCAAGGACTTTGCTTTTGGAAGAATCATTTTGCAAATTGACTGTGCAATTATTCCCAGAATAATCTTTTAAATAGGACAAGCAATTTCAACAATAACCTCAGGTGTTCATCATCTTTGGCAACTATAAATGATACAGGCACGGCTGAATTCAGCTTAGACCTAAATGCTGACTGCAAGGGGATTTTTATCCGTTAACTTCCTTGACATACCATAAATCTCATTAAACCAACCTAGAGTGGAAAGAGAACACTGGTTAACTTAAACTGTTTAGATGGCTGTTGCTTTCCTTTATGTTTTGCTTGTCAAACAACTTAAAGAGTATCATTAATTTGGGAATGGCAACAGAAGCTAAACTTGGAAAAACAAACGAAGGTGATCACATAAAAAAACAGCTTTGCTTCTGCCCATTGAAAAAAAAGGGTCAGTGTTTCCAGTGTATGCGATGATCACATCTGGTTTTTATTGTATGTGTCTGCAGTACTTTATTAGAAGTATTAAGGGCTGGTTAAAAATGTTCATTCACCAGCTTTGGTATTTGGCACAGATGTGAAGTCCTAGTATAAAAAAAAAATCTGCCAGCTCATAGTTGCCAATATAGAAAACTATATTTCCAAAGACAGACAACAGTGGCCTCACACCTGGCGTCATCACTCTGTTGGAGCCTAAGTGTGCTTTAATATTTTCTCAGTATATCTGTGTTGTATATTTGCTTACTTATTATTATTATTATTATACAGGATTTATATAGCTCCAATAGTTTGCACAGCGCTTTACAATATAAGGAAGACATTACAGTCACAATACAATTCAAGACAAGGAGGGCCTACAATCTAAAAGGGAGGGGCAAGTGATACATGAGGAGGTAGCTGCGCGGGGATGATTGTTTGAGAAAGTGATTGTTCAGTGGTTAGGTTGAGGTGGGATAGGCTTCCCTGAAGAGATGAGTCTTAAGGGATCACCTAAAGGCAGTCAGTGTGGGAGATAGATGGACAGGTTGGGGTAGAGAGTTCCATATGATGGGAGACACTCTAGTGGAGTCGAGCATGGAAGGAGTTGATGAGGGAGCTGAAAAGCAGGAGGTCTTGTGAAGAGTGGAGGGGACGGTTAGGGTAATACTTTGAGACAAGGTTGGAGATATAGCCGGGGCCAGAGTTGTGGATGTCTTTGTACGCGGTTGTTAATATTTTGAATGTTATCCTTTGGACTATAGGAAGCCAGTACAGGGATTGACAGAGGGGGGTTGCAGACACTGAGCGGTTGATTAGGTGAATGAGTCTAGCAGCTGCGTTCATGATAGACTGAAGGGGGGATATCCTGTGTAGTGGATGGTCCCTGTGAGTGTAAAGTAGCCACCGCTCCGAGCATGCTCCCTGATGGACTATAAATTCCCGTTTAATTTACTAATGTGTATTGAGATTGGGAGCGGTGGTTACTTTTCAACACGCAGGGACCATGGGGAACAAGAGTAGCCACCCTCCAGATGGAAGGACAGCGTGAGCACCAGCTGAGTGATACACAAATAAGCTAAATTTTTTGTATTTTTTTATATTTTAACAAAAAAATGGGTAATAATAAATGTTCAATAACATATCAATAAAAATCCCAGTAGTGATTAAATACCACCAAAATAAATCTCTATGTGTGCCACAAAAATGATACAAAATTTATTTAAGTACAGTGTTGCATGACTTAATAAATGCCAGTCAAAATACTGCAGCATTAAATACTGAAAATGGCCTGCACAGGAAGGGGGTTAACAACCCCGATCTTCAAGTGGTTACAAAGTAAGGTTATGCCTTACAGTTGTTGCGCATTGAGGTAATTATTACTCGCAAATGTTTGATAAAGAAAACTATTTCTTAGACAGGTGACTGGTGCCTAATGGCAGGAAACCAAGAAAGGGGTCCTGCGTGGTCCTGAAAAATTGGTTGGTGATATTCTTCTCACTGATATCTGAATAAAGATAACCATTTCTTAAAAGAGGTGTGTAAAGTTATCTCTATCAAGAAGCAGAACCCAGTTTATCCTGCACTCTGGCTTCAATGCTTTTGAGTCAGAGACACAACAATCATGCAGCAAGTAAAGAGAGTGAAGTTGGAACTAATCTGCATACTTGCTCTGGGTCAAGGATAAAGAAGGTTTTGGAGCCACTGGACTAGCATGACAGCCAGGCACATAGGTTTTTCTAGGCACTAGTTTAGAAATTGACTGAACACACAGAAGCTCTCAGTTCTTGGTGAGGTCTAGTTACATTTTCAGGTGTTTACCTTTCTACAGGTCCACATTTCCTGGTATCACGTCTGCTGCTCAGAGCCATCTAATCATATTACTGCCAGACACTATCTTTCTTTTAAATCCACAAGCAGCTGGTGTTGTCAACAAAGGTTGAACATAGGGAGCCAAGTCCATACCTAATGTATTTCCCACATTGTTCCTGGGGAAAGTGGACAGGCATAAAGCCAATCTGGTTAACCCAGACTGAGAATTGGTTGTGCCATCTTCATTGCATCAGGCTCACTCTACTCAGATTAACACTTGACACTCAATAGCTATATTGTTTGTAAAACATTTCCATAGACACCTTTTTGATGTACAGAAGATCAGCAATGCCGTTCAGAGAGTTCCATGTCATTGCAAGACGCCTTATAATGCTACACTGTCACACCTTAGCCGGTTAAAATGTACCCAGTGACGACACAGATCAGTGTCCTACTAGTGGTGTAAGGTGTGGAAGGGTGACAGCATGCCCGGCCTGGGCAGTCTGTGTGAAGATGTAAAGTTTGCTTTTTTGACTTAATGCTTTAGCTCTTTGGTGGTAACGGCCTCAGAGTAATCTTTTGTCTGCCTCAGCCAGATCCAGCTAACAAATTGCTGCATAGATCCTGTGGGGATACTTAAACTCTGAGTGCTCCCCACTTTAATATTCTCTCGTAGAACAAACTGCAGTCTTTTTGACATTGGAAGGGCAGTGTTTATATAGTGTAGTTCCCTCACATGTATTAGAAAGACCCATAATGTACACATGCCTTACTTTTGTGTTTCTCAACTTTATTAATACAACTTCATTTTATTGTAAACCCCTTTTACCACAATATTTACCAAATTCACCTGGTGTGTATCGTTTAACTCAAGCACCTCCAAAGTGTGTGAATTAATTGTTTATACCCTATGAATGCGTATCAGTGCTTTGCAAACAATCCTTCAAACAATGCTGCATTTTATTTTAAGTAAGCAAATTTAACAGGAATAGGTCTCTGTTTTAATCGTAATGCATATTGTGTATATATAATTATGTTTACATAATAGTATATCTTAATCATATTTAATGTTTTAAAACTGTACCCTTTAAAACCATGCCCACTTGTTATCACCATGCATTCAGCTTGACCTCCTGAAAAAACGAACCTCCTAGGTCATCCCTGGGAATTACTATTGTATGACATCTGGAATCTTTCTTATTTTCTGGCTTGTACTATAGAGTAGATCCACATTTGGAAACCATGTGTTACACATTTTACAGAAACTTAAAACATTTCACACATACATTTCCTTTAAAGGAAGTTATGTGAGGAAACCATCCTTATTATATGTCCATTTTGTTCACCCTTAAGGGAAATAAACAGGTTAACAACAGGCAAGCCTGTCAAAATGCTAAACATATTCCAGTTAATTGTACATATGACTTGTGTTGCTTCATGGACAGTTATTCCACGTTTCCTATTTCCAGCCTTGTGAATATTACACAATTATTCTTCAGTGGCCATCGCAGATGATAATTCAAACAGAGCATTCTGTCTTCTGCATATAATGTGCAATTCTGTAAAATCATCTATTGCCCCAATTTTTTTTAAATAGTTTTTCTATAGCTTCAATTGTATGTATAACCTATTAACAATTTTGTCTCCGTTTCTGAAGATTGGGTGATTGTTAATGAGCTTGGATGATTCATAAGCCAACCACCCAGAGGAAGATTTGTTGTGTGAATTACTAACAAAATCAGCACCTATCCAGATGGACATTCAGATGAATTAAGCAAAGGATTTATAACAAACCTTGTGTTTTCTCTCTGGCCGGCGTCTCGCCGAGCTCAACTAGATGCTGGCGAGCTGGGTGGGGAGATGTGTAGGGCCCTACACATCTCCCCGCCTGCTGGCTCTTAGCAATCTGAGACTCTCTGACTGGAAAGGGGCGGCAGGCACACAGCAAACATTGGCATGCAGAATGGCATGCTGCCCCCCCCAAATGGGACCCAAAGGGATGCCACCTGATGCAACAGCCTCAGTCTGCCTCAAATTAGGGACAGCCCATCTGGTCACTGCAACAGTTTTGCAAGCATCTTCAGTGTATTTGCCATTGTACTCGTGATCATTTTTGTCTTTTAGCACATACACACACTGAAGAATTGTCCAGGGATATGCTTGATATTACTGCAGTGCTATGTTTCATTCATTGTGAGATTGCTGAATTATACTTTGATCTTGTAGTAAACATTGCTCATACAATGTGTACTGCCTTGCTGCATGGCAAACTCCATAAATCTCATCATTTGCGATCATGTGAGAAAAGCAGGCAGGCAAATCACATATTAGAATATTTCTTACTGACCTTGCATTTAAAGTGTATCTCCAGGCATATACATTTTTGCATGTAAAACGGGCATTACTCTGTGCACATTCATGTTATGCTTATAGTTTTCTTCCTTTTCCTTCACCTAGAATGTACTTGTTGAGCTTGCCAGTTTTTTTCAAAGCACCCTATATCCTGCAGAGGACTAACAAACATTCAAGGTCACTGCTGAAATTAAAGCAGCGTAGACAGCCCTTCAAACTTTGTCTTCCTATTTGAGCTACAGAATGGTCATGGCAGCGCTTTCTCCTATGTACAGGTCACCCTGAATGAAGCCTTTACAGCACTTAGTGCAGCCAAGCTCATACAGATCATCCCCTCCTCCCAGCCTTCAATGCACAGTGCTTCAGGGGCTGCTGGGAGATCTTGCACAGGAGGAGGGCTCTTCCACTTGTGACATCTATGTTCAGCACATTTCTGCTCATCACTTCCTTTCAACAGAAAGGGGCAAGAATGGGGTTCTATGCCGTCATGTGAATACAGCAGAATAATTGTATAAAGAGGCATTTAGCTACTGGTATTTTTTACAAAAAGCATAGATAGCCTTGTAGCACTATCCATGCAGTTTAACTGTATCGCAGGATTAACACAACCCTGTCATTGCGGCACCAAATTAAACTAAGAACAGCCTTGAAAGAAGAAGAAGAAAATAAATACTTAACTTTCCAGTAGGCAATGCCTTAAAACTCTACTGAATTTCTTATCTCTGGCAACTGACATTTCATAGTGTGACAAATACGTGGTCCCCTGCTGCATGCTGTTGTTTTCCTTACTGGCTCCTACGTTATTAAAACACACAGGGGTCTATTCACTAAGCTGCCGAAGGATCTAGCCGTAGCTTCGGCTGATCCTTCGGCTAGCTTTGGCCCCAGGACCCCTACGGTTCTGTAGTTACTACAGTAGTAGTAGTAGTTACTACAGTAGTACTATTCACTATAGCCCGTACAGCTCCCGAAGTCGGCCGACTTCTGACATCGGAGCCGTTGGCTGCCGTCAGAAGAAAAAAAAGTAAAGAAAATAAATCACCATTGGAATGCATAGCTAGATTCCTATTGGCTATTTCAATTTGCAATAGACAATAGCAAACTAGCTATTGCACCCACCCACTGCTGCTGTCAATCAGCAGAGGGGGACGTGCAGTTCTCTATCAGGTCCTCCGCTGTCACTGCTAGCTCCGCCCAATCGTTTTCTAATTTTTTTCCCTACTTTAAAAAAAAAAAATTCTATTCTGCTCGGTTCTACAGAGGGACCGAGCAGAACAGCTGAGCCGAATGCCGCTCAGCGGCATTCGGCTTTTTACTCACTGCTGTTTGGCATCTATAAGAATAGACCAAACAGCTACAGCGAGTAGCCTGCCGGAGGTTCGGCTTAGCCGATCCAGATGTTGGATCGGCTGAGTCGAACTCCTTCTGCACTTTGGGTCAGCCGAACATGCTGTGCATGTTCGGCCGACCCCAAGCCACACAAAGCCACCTGATGTACGGCTGATTTCAGCCGATATACGGCTGGAATCAGCAGTACCGGCCTGAAGTGAGTAGCCGAACAGCGTTTGGCTCACTTCGCTTGGGGTCGGTTAGTCACTCGGCTGCCTACGGCAGCTTAGTGAATAGACACCACAGTAGTGATGTAGGGGCTGGTGGTGGAACAACAGCATGTGGCAGGGGACCAGGTATCTGGCACACCCAGGGCTTTCTAACTCTTCCAAACTGTATCTAAGGGTGGCCAAATAAAGCCAGTGGAGAAGAGTTGGCATTTCAGCACCCTGTACCCTGCCTCAGGCACTGAACCTGCAAGCATGGTCCATCTCAGCTTGGAGGGGGCTCGCTCTACAATCTTCCCTTTGAGTACAAGAGGTCCTTGTCCTAGCACTGTGTACAGGGCATGATAAAATAGACTTAAATATGGTAAAATATCTGCTCTGGAAGGGACAGTTAGCAACACTATCCTATAATTATAATTCTCTTTGGCCCCATAGTATAGTTTAATGCAAAACTGATAGCAGTTTTCCACTTGAAATGGAAATCCCCTGTCCTTTTATCATGTTTACTGTGTTTTTCTGTGTATTACCATACCTTGCTCTATAGTGTCTGGCATGTGACTTGCATGGAGGGATACTGTCCTTTTGTGCCTTCTTTTTTTAACAATGTTTCTTTATTGAAAAAGTTTTGCAGTACAGACCAAAAGTGCCAAAGAAGAGGGTACAACAAAAGCAAAATACAAAATAATAATACAGGCATTACTTGAAGGAGCAACATCATACATAAAACAATATATAATCCAAAAGGTAGTCTAATAGATTAAAGAACAGTAATTATACCTATTCAGGATTGTGCACCTCGATCCACAAAGGACAGTATACCCATAGTACTATATTTAGTCATTAATGCCTATGTGCTTTCATTTCTGTACCTTGTAAGATAAATTCAAGTTTTTCTAGCTGTACAGTCTATAGACAATGCTTTTTTGGATATTACTTTAGGAAAGTTCATTAAGAAATAGTATTACAGTACAATAATCTTTACATAATGAAATATGCAGTTAAATGTTGGATACGTAGAGAAGGTACATTTTGTTTCTTTAAGGCTCAAGTTGCTTTAAGGTTGTCAAGGCAAAACTGAAAATTAAATTATAGAGAAGGAATACAGTATAGTGTTTTAACTTCCCCAAAGGAAGGATTGAAATCTCCTGCAAATCATTAAAATCCCAGACATACTCTGCTAGATTACAATTGGGAAAAAAAATCTTTTCATCCTGATAATAATTTACTATGTTAAATGCTGCTGTAAAAACTCCATAAGAAGAGATCCACTATGGTGCTATTGTCTTGATAGACTCAACATTTTATTCCTGTAAATGAACATTTTATAGGCAATCTTGTAAAGTTTTACTGCATGTAGGTTCAATTAATTCTGGACATTCCCAAAGGACACAATGATACACATAGCACAGTATTTTGTTCCCATCATTCTGAGGAATCTTATAAGTAAATAATGATGCTGATGACAGACAATATTTCATTTCCAGAGATTCGACTTTCTATTTTAACTGCAGAAAATAAAAGCTGGCCTTTCAGCATGTCTCACCAATGACAAAACAAGCCATTAGTCTATCTACATGCTGCCAGGCTGTCTCTCATAATACACACAGAAAGCAATGCTAATCTTTGCATCTTTGGAGTATAACTTATTTTTACTTTCCAGGATTTGCAATCACAAGAGAGTTATAAAAATACAAGCACAAAGGCATAAAACATTCTTCTATACTTACTGTTTCTACAATGGCAAGTTTGAAGGCTTGCTTTGAACATTACAACATGACCGTGAAGTATCCTTACTTTATAAAGCGCCTTGTTATAAAAAATGTGTTTGGAAGGAATCGTGTCTGTTGTCTACAACAGCCAATAATATTTTTTTTCAACTTATGATGTGCACTTAAAAAAATCTGAAATATGTGCGGCTATTCATTTGTTCAGAAACATCTGATTGGTACAGCCATAAACTCTACGATCAATCAAGTTAGCCATTGCCCAAAACTGAAGGATTTTTCTTACTTATTAGCAGAAAAGGAGTTGTGTCCCTTGGACGGTTTAAGGATAAAGTCCACAAAGTTTCCCATTCCTTGTATATATTGCAGTTAAATATTCCAGAAAATGTGTTCTGGCACCTTTATTGTTGCTTAACCCCTTCTCCCAGAACTGACAGCCCAGGGACCGGAAGTGATGCAATCTGCATCGCTCCCGGTCCCATAGAATGGGGAGGGGATCAATGTACGGAAGTTCGTCGACCTCCTCCCCAGCTCCCCGCGGACACCAAGGACGCCGGTCCCGGGCCCGTAGGAGGGACAACGGAGCCCGGGAAGCACAGCAGGGGTGTCCGGCAGGGTGGGGGGGGGCCCTTCTTCAGGACATAGAAGCGATCTGGCAACAAGTAAGTCACCAGAATCGCTTCTGTTGTAAAGCCGACAGTCGGTTTTACAAGTTTAAACAGACTCCCGGCGGCAATAGCCGCCAGGAGTCTGTTTAAACAGCCCCGATTCTGGCGACGTACACTCTACGTCGTCAGTCACGAAGGGGTTAAACTTACTGTAAATAATGTAGTGGTGATAACTATTAGGTTACAAAAAAGACCTAGCTTTATAATAGTTTTGGGGATTTATTAAATTTGTCCGTCAGTCAATCTAATGTGGTCCCTCTGCAGAGTTATTTTACTTAAAGTGACACTAAACTCAGGAGTTAAACCTTAAAAATGCATTCAAGTGGAAGTTCGTCGACCTCCTCCCCAGCTCCCCGCGGACACCAAGGACGCCGGTCCCGGGCCCGTAGGAGGGACAACGGAGCCCGGGAAGCACAGCAGGGGTGTCCGGCAGGGTGGGGGGGGGCCCTTCTTCAGGACATAGAAGCGATCTGGCAACAAGTAAGTCACCAGAATCGCTTCTGTTGTAAAGCCGACAGTCGGTTTTACAAGTTTAAACAGACTCCCGGCGGCAATAGCCGCCAGGAGTCTGTTTAAACAGCCCCGATTCTGGCGACGTACACTCTACGTCGTCAGTCACGAAGGGGTTAAACTTACTGTAAATAATGTAGTGGTGATAACTATTAGGTTACAAAAAAGACCTAGCTTTATAATAGTTTTGGGGATTTATTAAATTTGTCCGTCAGTCAATCTAATGTGGTCCCTCTGCAGAGTTATTTTACTTAAAGTGACACTAAACTCAGGAGTTAAACCTTAAAAATGCATTCAAGTACCTTAACAATTAACAAAAATGTATCTTATTTGTGTATCATACGGCTGCAGATCCTCAAATCATTTCTGAATTGGTGCTGACACTGTCCTTCCTTCTGGAGGGTGGATGCTTGTGTTCTTCATGGTCCCTGTGTGTATGGTATAGAAGCCACCGTTCCAAGCTTGCTCCCATGATGGATTACAATCTCAATCAAAAATATTAAACTAAATATGAGATTGTAGTCCATCACGGGAGTGAGCTTGGAGCGGTGGCTACTTTACAACACACAATATGGGACTCTGGGGAATAAAAGTAGCCACCCTCCAGAAGGAGGGTCAACATGCTTCTTGCCAGTGCATGAACTGATTGGCTCATTGTTCTGCTACTGACACTCCCTCCAGCACTGCTGAACAAGGACTGCTCATACCAGGTCAAATGCAGGTACTTACACTGCTTGCATTTAAAAAAGACAATTGTATGATAGTCATATAGTCATACTCCTAAAAAGACAATAATCATCAGCTTGTCTGGCAAGTATGTGGGTGCCCCTACATAGGATGAAGGGATATTTCTCTACAGCTTGTTTACTATTTGTTCTGCCTTTTTAGGGCTTGGTGTATCTTAAAAATGTATATCTTTATACTACTGTATGTATTTCTATATATGTATAACTTATATATGTATATCTATATATGTATATCTATATATGTATATCGTATGTATGTATATCAGTATATAGAGAGAAAATGTTTATGTTTATAAATATACATGCTGCCCAGAGCTAATTACTTGGATGCAGAAAAAACACAAACGTGGGAAATGCTATAAGTACATTTCTCTGTGAAATTCTATTGTATTACCATTCAAGGTAAACCCCCACAATTGCTTCAAGCACTCATACAATTACACATTGACATAAACAGAGCAAAGGTGATAGTTAGCCCCTTGATAGGAATGATAAATGAAGTCCAGCCATTTCCAGGCCATGTGAAACAGCTTCTCAGCATAATAAATAGGCCCTTGTGTTATCCTAACAGGGAACTGGCCATTTCTGAACCAGCATAGCACTCAAAGGGTTTAATCATTGGAGAGAACACTAAAATTCCATTGAGCATACCAAATATTTGTATTCTATTATAATGTACAGGACTTTTAACACTGATTGCAAGCATATGCTTGGCTGTGACTCATGCTGAAATGTGCTATACAATATACTTAACCTTTATTCCCAAACCTCCGGCAAATACATGCTTCCACATGCTTATGCACTGACTCTTTTCAGAACAGGTCTGGGTTTTAGTGTCATTGTTACAAACAGACAGATTGATATACATTTGTTTTCTTTCTCTCAGTGAAAGAATGTTATATTTTCAGCACAGCACATGACAGCCAATAATATGCAAGATTTCCCACTTATAGAATCTGTAGTATTGGACAAAAGCCATGAAATACTAGCTGTACTTAGCAACTGTTAGATGCCATGACAGGGATATCAGTTATTTAAAAAGGATTGCATTTTAGTTCTGTGACCTCGTATTGAAATAATGACAGAAACATCATTTAACTGTCAAAACATATAAAGAATATGTATGTTGTAACTTAAAGTATATCCAAAGCTTTTTTTTAGTTTTGAATAGAGCAGGGAAATGTGAAATGTTGAAACTGCCATAAGGTTTTTATTGTTGTCTGTGTTCCTGTTGGGCAGATTATCTCTTTCTTTGTGTTTCTTTAGGAGACACAGTACCATTACCTTTATGTAAATAATTAAAAAATGATAGTATAGTATAGTAATGGCCATGTGCGTTTTATATGTGTGTTACTGGTCTGTTGTTAACAGCTTAGAATTATTCTTTCTTTTCAACTTTGCCTTATATTTTATGGGTCATCTGTTCTGGAGCTGGTGTGGCCTGTAAAGACAAGCTAAATGTATAATTATAAAAGCATACCATGGAGTGCTTTTTGTTTGGAATAAATAAAAACTCCTACAGCTTACTCAGAGTGACCATTTTAAGCAGCCACTTTGTGACATTTGGAGAAGTATCTAAAGTGGTCCTAGCATCAGATATATATTTTTTTCATGTTAAGTACATGTAAGTAATGTGTAGGTGTAAATCCTATTATTCACTGTTAATACCGAATTATTCACTAATATTATTTATTCCGTTTATTCGTCTGATTACAGGTGGGTAAGGTATAAAAAAGTTATTATGGAGCATGTATAACTTAGATACATTAGTATTTAACATGCAACTTAAAGGTGTTCTAAAGTCTGAGCATATGCTATCCTATTATAAAATCAGCATTGTGTTAAAAATAAATACTAGACAATACAATACACTTATTTGAAAAAATCCCTTTTATGTAGTGTGTGCTGCCTTGTGCCTGCCCATCAATTGCAATAACCTCCTGGATTCCCAGCATGCTTTGCGTCTTTCTGTGCTATTTGATATCATGCAATCTCAATTTCGCAAGACCTCATATCCCATCATGCATTCCAATATAATAATGATACATTGCTTAGACATTGAGTTGTCGTTCAAAAGGCAGGCTCCATGAGCGTTGTGACACAAAGGAGAGCATATTTATAGGGCTGAGTGAAATTGCATCAGTGCATTGAGGAAGTACATCCTATGGGCATCTTCAATAAGTAACTTTGGAAACTTCTAGATTGATATGGTTATTAGGAGAGGGAATGTATGGAAATTCAATATAGAAATACACATTTTGTTTTAATTTTGACCAGAGATACCCTTAAAAAAGTGTTCCATAAAAGATTAGCCTGAGGAAATAAGATATTGGAACTAAGACAGTGATTGGACAGAAGATACTATTATGAATAATCATAATTTAAACAAGTTTAGAACTTAATTTTTTTGTGTGTGCATTCTCATACTGAACTAGTCTGCCTTACTTCCTGTTGTCAGTAACCTGCTGATCTGGGAAGCCACTTTCCTTTCCTTTTGTAATGCAGGATAGGTTTTCCAAATACCCCCACTGCAGGCTCCTTCTGGTCTGTCACATACAGAAGGCCTGATTTATCAAAGTTCCTGCAGTAAGAATTACAATGATCAGATTCAAACCTGTCTTGTAAGTCTACATCTGTTACCCCAACCAGGGGGTGGACCTGCAGCACAGGCATTAGGACGCATACTCAAGTGTCCCACATGTGAGGAGCTTTCTGGAATCCTGTTGCAGTAGATTACGTTGAACGTAGACTAAACAACAGATACTGGATCTTCTAAGTATGTCAAATACTTTACTATATTCACACACTAACTGCCATTGTTAAGATGGACATCTCTATATTAACACATTGCCATGTGTCAAAAGATCATATGTGGACAAATGCCTGTGTCAATGTAGCTGAAAAATGATACGTAGAATACAAACTGCTCAGCGCTAACACCAATATATTAAATAAAACATAAGACAATGTCTCTAATCAAAGCAAGAATGTTCTTAAAGTTGATGTTTTTTCAATGATAAATCCTCCTGTCTGCGTTCTCCTACAGAGGTTAAAAGGAGCACTCCCTGGGAAAAGGTGGACCACTTTTTCCCCACTCCATAATCCCTAAGTTATACTGCTCTTTTTGTACCCGAAATGCCCTCATGCATGACTCCCCGCCCCCTTCCCCCACCCTATTGCCCTCCATACAGTTACTGGTATCAGCCTCTCAGTCACCAATCCAAAATAGGTTGTAGAACTGGATTACGGTACTCATGAAAAATGACCCTCCATCGGAAGGTTCCCTCTAGATAGTTTGTTAGAACTTTAGGTTACTATAATTAACCACCCCATTGGTTTATTATGCACACAACCTACTGATCCTTAATCCTAATGAAAATTTCTGGCTGCTGCGTCAGCATTATTTTAAATTTTAGCATTTTGTTCTGTTTGTATGCTTATCTGAACACAATAACATTTTGTGAAAGACTAATGGTCTAACAGCATAAAAGTGCAGTTCATCTTTGTAGGCTTTCAGATTTTTCTATCCACTCATTCCAACTTCTGTTCTTCTCCTCCACTCAATTATCCATTTATTAGTATGTCATGATAGAATCCCCACTGAAAGGTAGATTCCACCATAAGCCAATCTGTCGTTTTCCATGTACCAGAGACTTCAGCATACAAGGCTGGGGCCCTGAGAAAGTCACATGACAAAATGCATCAGTGGCTGGACTTGCTTGCTGAAGTCTCTGTTACACGGAAAACGACACACTGGCTTATGGTGGAATCTACCTTTCAGTGGGGATTCTTATTCATCTGAAAGCGATTGTATCATGATACCGTTGTGAGTGTTTTTAATCCTTTAATAACTTTATGTTTTAAAACTGAATTACGCTATGTTGGTCTTTTTAAATCTTTCATGCCATACGAATAAATGGATATTCAGGTGGAGGAGAACCGAAGTTGGAATCTTTTGATGAGTGGATAGAAAAATCTGAAAGCCTAAAAAGATTAACTGCACTTTTACGCTGTTAGACCATTAGTCTTAATGGTCCACCTGTTCCAGGGAGTAATCCTTTTAACATTTGTGGGAGAACGCAGACAGGAGGATTCATCATTGAAAAGACATCTTTATGAACATTCTTGCTTTGATTAGAGACATTGGGGTTGATTTACTAACCTTATAAACCCACCATGAACATGTATACACCACTGTAGTGTGTTCCCTCCCAGCATGATCCATGGGTGGAATCTAAACCCCTTTGTAGTGTGTACACACCCAGCAGGTGTGTTGTGCAAAGCCCTGCATGAATTGCAAGGTGATGTTTAAATTAGCTCTATGTTGTGTTGCTTGCGTTGATGAATGCATGAATGTAAATGCATGAACTAACCATTTTTTTCTAAACTGTGAAGCAGCATTATATATGCATCATGTGCATGATTTTTCCATATATGGCATTAGTGGAAATATGCTTTTAGAGACTTTTTGGTTGATAAATACATTTTGCTGTGTGAAAATCACACGCACCTGGTGCGTGCGTGTGTTTAGGTTAGTAAATCACCCCCCATAAAGTTTTATTTAATATATTGGTGTTAGCGCTGAGAAATTTGTATATTAATTTTCTGGAAAGGCTATTTGATTTTTTGTGCACAGCTGCTGGTGAGGGATTAATTTTTAGAGGATAGGAGCGCAGATCTTTTTTGGTTTATCTGAAAAATGATAACTGTTCACGCAAGAATTCCTTGTAGAACAAGCCAATGTAGACCACCAAAGACAGCACAAGGTGTGAGTTTTTAGACATGCTATCTGGGAAAAGGATACATGAGAAATGGTACAATTATGGGAATGTGTAAACGCAAGGGATTAACATTCTATTTAGTTTTCTCACAGAATAACCCAAGACGACATCTTCACTCTCTAAAGTAGCAGACGATGCCTTTTGTCTCAAATGATTTTACAATACAATGTTCATCTTGCTATTTTTATTTAGATATTAGTGATGGAAAAGGCAAGGCTGACTTAAAACAGCCAGCATGTGCTGTGTGCAATAAAATAATTGGCTAATATTTGAAAATAGATATACTTATACCCTTGTTATTCATATAAGGCAGCTTATAAAATGAGGAATGCTAGGCAAACTTTATATTTACAGTCTTGCTACTGAGATATTGTGCAGTGACTGATGTTATACATTATATGAATGTGTGTGGTCTTACCACTACAGTTTGTACAATGCAATAACCTTAAAACAACATTTGAAACGAGATTTAGACTTGGTGTAGGTGTGAGGTAGCTTTACATAAGTTAAGACAGAGGATTTTTTTGTTCCATAGGATGATATAGAATAGTAGGGCTTGTTAGAGCGGAACTGCACCCATTTTGTTTTCTGTGTTGGATAAAGTATGAAAGAGTTAGAACCCCTCATAGGTTTTTATTGCTGTCTGTGAGAGAATGCCCATAACTTATTGAGATCAATCTAATAAAGGCAAATGGGTTGTATACACTGCAAGGGAATTTTCCTTTAGCTTAGGGAATGGGGTGAAGCACTGTTGACATCCATCATCCAATAACTAGTGATGAGCCGAACAGGTCCAAGTTCGGTTCGAATTCGAACTTTAGAACATCCAAAAAGTTTGAATTCGAACTCAAACTCAGTGCAAGTCTATGGGGGTAGAACTTTCAAAAACAATTGTCCCCTTTAAGAGGGATTATATGCAAGTTATTGGCCATAAAAGGTGTATGGGGATCTGGGTACTGCCCTGGGGGACATGAATCAATGAAAGAAATACTTTTTAAAAATACAGTTTTTAAAGAAGCAGTGATTTACCACTTGAGGATCTACAACTGAGTGATACACAAATAAGGTTACCCTTTAAGCATCAAAGGGTAACAATAAGAATGAAAAATTCCTTTAAATATTGTGTCTAGGGGTCCCCATAACCTGCCTGTAAAGTGGCAAATCTGTATGATGTATAGAACCTGCTTCAGCAAAACTGACATTTCTAAAGAAAAAAAAAATACTTTCTTTTTTTTTAAAGCGTGCAGTTCCCCCTTCCAAACAATACCACACCCTTTAGGTCTGGTATAAATGTTGGGAGGGACCACATTTAAAAAAAAAAAGCATGGGGTTCCCCCTCAAACTCATACCAGGCCCTTAAGGTCTGGTAGGAATATGAAGGAGGGACCCCATGTAAAAAAAAACAAAAAAAAGTGTTTGGGGTTCCCCCTTAAAGTCATACCAGGCCCTTAAAATCTGGTAGGAATTTTAAGGGGGAAATGTAGGTTCCCACAAAAATTCAATATCAGACCTTTGATCCAAGCATAGGTCTGGCAGGGCCGGAAAGGGGGGGGGGACAAGCAAGCAGCCCCCTCCTCCCTCCCATACCAGGCCACATGCCCTCTGCACTGGGAGGGTGCTTTTCCAGGGTCGTCCCTGGAAAAACACCTTGTGCCCGTGCTGATGGGGACAAGGGCCTCTTCCCCACAAACCCTGGGGCATTGGTTGTGGGGGGTGCGGGCAGGGGGCTTATTCACATCAGGGTACCCCTTTAATAAAGGGGCACCCGGATGTGGCCCCCCCTTGTGAATGAGCATGGGTTACTTGTACCCCTACCCATTTACTAAAGGTTTAAAAAAATTGAAATAAAAAAAACGCCAAACTGTGTACAGTTTCACATCATCTGACAGGTGCGCCATGATTGGGTAAAAGTCTTGAATGGGCTTGCACCTGTGGTCAGTTGCAAGCCTTTAGCCAATTAGGGCTTCACAAGGCGCATTGCCTTGTGGGGTGTTCAGCGGTCGAACAGACTGCCGAACGCCCTTATAGTTCGTGTGTTCGGCGAACACACGAACTAGCGATGTTCGAATCGAACTCACGTTTGACTCGAACATCGAGCCCAACTCTACCAATAATGTGCAAGCAAAAATGCTGTTTTTTTAAAATTCTCCTTGCCTGTGATTGGCTATTCTGTGCAAAGTGATTTTTTTTCCCCACTAGGCTAGGTCAACAGCCTATTTGCCTTTAGTGGATCAACCCCCTTGCTTTAGCATTAGGCTTCATTCACATATGGCATTTGCATCTTCCACTTGGAAAACTGTACATCATTAATATGCGCAATTTTTTACATTCGTGCGGATTCCGAGAGGTTGCGACCAGTACTATAGCTGCAAATCTATGGAATTCACTGCTAAAATGAATTAATTAATACGCTTGAACTATTTTGTGGGAACGAGTGGTTTTGTACCATGTGGACGCTGCAATAGACCAAACAATGCACATTGGAATGCATTGTTTTTTATGGTTAGCACGTTTCTGCGTGTACGAATACGTCCGTAAAACCGCTCATGTGTGAATGTAGCCTTAAAAACTTTTTTTTTTTTCAGTGAAGAGGGAAAGGGGTAGAAGCTTTGTCAGGTTCTAGGTCCTTGGGGTGATTTCCCCTTATTTGCTGTCACAAACACAATCTTGTCACTGGGACAGGGAGTGGGGGGGGGGGGGCCCCCCAAATAATCTCTGAATTCATATTGACATTGTCCATCCTCCGGGAGGGTGGCTACTTTAGTACCCCATGGTCCCATGTGTGTTGTAATGTAGCCACAGCTCCAAGCTTGCTCCTGTGATGGACTACAATCTCATGTTTAGTTTACTAATTTGTATTGAGATTGTAATCCATCACAGGAGTGAGCTTGGAGCCACCGTTCAGAAGCAAGGACATTGTCAGCACCAATTCAGAGATGATTTGAGGATCTACAGCCGAGTGATACACAAATAAAATACATTTTTGTTAAGATTTAAGGTACTTGAATGCATTTTTAAAATTTAACTTGAACTTAGTGTCACTTTAAGCTGAAATCACACAACTTTGTTACACAGCTGAGCCAATCAAAATGTTTAAACAGTTACCATTATTAAAAATACAAATCCTAAATAAAACGTACACAAATACAAACTGCCTCCTGCTACAGCGAAATATTTAAATTTAAAAGCACTTGCTGCCATTTTCCTGCACTCCAGTTCCTATGTTTTCATGCATAGTTTAGTCGCTTAGCCTTGTTTCCACGTTGAAGGTATGTCTTCTTGGCCAGGCCCGGATTTCCCACAAGGCCACCGTGAGTCCGCGGCCGTCCAATCACGACGGGGCGGC